>NW_015160330.1:127405-144332 GCF_001447785.1 Gekko japonicus
GTCGATAAACCTTTTCAATGCTCAGAGTGTGGAAAGAGATTCAGTCGGAGAGATAGTCTTGAACTGCACCAAAGAACCCACACAGGGAAGAAACCTTTTGAATGCTCAGAGTGCGGAAAGAGATTCAGTCAGAGTTCCAATCTTCAACAGCATCAGAGAACCCACACAGGGGAGAAACCTTTTGAATGCTCACAGTGTGGAAAGAGATTCAATGAGAGTTGCCATCTTCAACTGCACCAAAGAACCCACTCAGGGGAGAAACCTTTTGAATGCTCACAGTGTGGAAAGAGATTCAATGAGAGTTGCCATCTTCAACTGCACCAAAGAACCCACTCAGGGGAGAAACCTTTTGAATGCTCACAGTGTGGAAAGAGATTCAATGAGAGTTGCCATCTTCAACTGCACCAAAGAACCCACTCAGGGGAGAAACCTTTTGAATGCTCACAGTGTGGAAAGAGATTCAATGAGAGTTGCCATCTTCAACTGCACCAAAGAACCCACTCAGGGGAGAAACCTTTTGAATGCTCACAGTGTGGAAAGAGATTCAATGAGAGTTGCCATCTTCAACTGCACCAAAGAACCCACTCAGGGGAGAAACCTTTTGAATGCTCACAGTGTGGAAAGAGATTCAATGAGAGTTGCCATCTTCAACTGCACCAAAGAACCCACTCAGGGGAGAAACCTTTTGAATGCTCACAGTGTGGAAAGAGATTCAATGAGAGTTGCCATCTTCAACTGCACCAAAGAACCCACTCAGGGGAGAAACCTTTTGAATGCTCACAGTGTGGAAAGAGATTCAATGAGAGTTGCCATCTTCAACTGCACCAAAGAACCCACTCAGGGGAGAAACCTTTTGAATGCTCACAGTGTGGAAAGAGATTCAATGAGAGTTGCCATCTTCAACTGCACCAAAGAACCCACTCAGGGGAGAAACCTTTTGAATGCTCACAGTGTGGAAAGAGATTCAATGAGAGTTGCCATCTTCAACTGCACCAAAGAACCCACTCAGGGGAGAAACCTTTTGAATGCTCAGAGTGTGGAAAGAAATTCCGTATGAGTGGCAATCTTCAGCAGCATCAGAGAACCCACACAGGGGAGAAACCTTTTGAATGCTCAGAGTGTGGAAAGAGATTCAGTGAGAGCGGCCATCTTCAGCAGCATCAGAGAACCCACACAGGGGAGAAACCTTTTGAATGCTCAGAGTGTGGAAAGCGATTCAGTCAGAGTGGCCATCTTCAGAAGCATCAGAGAACCCACACAGGGGAGAAAACTTTTGAATGCTCAGAGTGTGGAAAGAAATTCAGTACGAGTGGCAATCTTCAGAGGCATCAGAGAAGCCACACAGGGGAGAAACCTTTTCAATGCTCACTGTGTGGAACGCGATTCAGTGAGAGTGGCAGTCTTCAACTGCATTAGAGAACCCACACGGGAGAAACCTTTTGAATGCTCAGAGTGTGGGAAGAAATTCAGTACGAGTGGCAATCTTCGTTAGAAAAGCTAAGATACTGGGGATGTGGAGAATATTTTTTGAAATTGATTTCAGCTATTTATGAAAGACAAACAGCGAAAATAATAGTGAATGGTCAAGAAACAAACATAATAGAAATACAAAAAGGACTCGGCAGGGTTGCCCCCTGTCTCCACTGCTTTTTATTTTTGCCTTAAAATCACTATTAGTAAATATTAGGAAGAATGAAAACATTAAAGGCCTGCAAAATAAAGGGGAAAAATATAAGGTTCAGGCATATGCCGATTATATGATATTTATTTTAGAAGAACCCGAAGTTACGATAGAACATCTTATAGAGACTTTAAAGGAATATGGTAAGGTAGCAGGTTTAAAAGTTAATAAAATGAAAACAAAGATACTAGTTAAAAACTGTTCGGACGAAATAGAAAAAAGGTTGCAAGATGTTTCGGGATTTGAAGTACAAAAAAAGGTAAAATATTTGGGCATTTATTTAACGAAAAGATGTTGTTCGCTATTTAGAGATAATTATAAAAAGGTGTTACTTGATTTTAAAAAAGACTTAGAAAGGTGGAGGGATATGCACATCTTTCTGTTTGGGAGAGTTGCAACTGTGAAAATGAACGTACTGCCACGGGTGTTGTTTTTGTTTCAAAATATACCGATCTTAAGAAATCAAGATTTTTTTAAAGATCTAGATAAAATTGTGAAAGAATTCATTTGGCAGCAAAAGAGACCAAGGATTAAATTAAAATACTTACAAGAAAAGAAACAAAGAGGAGGCTTAGCGCTCCCGGATTGGCGTTCTTATTATAAAGCATCGGCGATGCTATGGATTAGGGAGTGGATAAACCAAGATGACAGAAGGGTTGTGAATTTGGAAGGGCATGACATCCCGATGGGCTGGCATTTTTATCTCTGGTACAGTAAGTCCACAGTGTTAGCGTCATTTAAGCAACATACTGTTAGAGGGGCGCTGTTTAAAGTATGGGAGGAGATTAAAGCTTATTATACAAAAATACCTAGATGGATATCTCCCATAGAGGCGTTTGTGTTACCTACACTGTATATAAAATACACCAGATGGAGATATGATGACCTCATAGATAAGAAGGGTGAGCTTTTATCAGATGAGATATTGAAGGAACGAGGTACTGACCTTACTTGGTGGGAAAAAGTCCAATTAAGATTGATATGATTAAAAGACAAACAAATAGGTATATACACGAGTCAAACGGAATTAGATAAAATTTGGCTTGATAAGAAAGTAAAATTTATCAAAAAGGCATATGAATTTTTGTTAAATTGGAAAATGAAAGAGGATCAGGTAAAACCTGCAATGCTTGCGTGGTCAAAAGATATAGGGAGTAACATCAGTCCTGAACAGTGGAACAAAGTATAGACTAGAAATATAAAATTTTTAAGATCAAGCGCATTGAAGGAAAATGTAGTAAAGATGGCTTATAGATGGCACATTTCACCAGCCAGGTTAAATAAAATTAATGACAAGTTAGGAAAGGAATGCTGGAAATGTAAATACTGTATTGGTACTTTTTTTCATTTATGGTGGACATGTACCAAGACCAAAAGATATTGGTTAATGGTGAAAGAGTTGATAGATGAAGTACTAGATAAAAGCATATCTCTGTTACCAGAATGTTTTTTGTTGAACATGATACCTGAGATGTTTTCAAATAATGAAGTGTACTTCTTAATGCAAATATTAACAGCGGCAAGAATTGTTTTCGCTAAGAAGTGGAAAGAGGAAAATATTCCTACGAAAAAAGATATAATTTTTAAAGTGCTGGATATAGCAGAAATGGAAAGGTTGACCTATATTATTGAAGAAAAGAATATGGTAAAATTTGATAAATACTGGTTGAGGTTTTATAACTGGCTGGAGACTACGGGTTATAGGGCAAATGAATAAATTAGGAATGTTTAGTAGAATGTGATAGGAGTTTGGAATTGAAAAGAACTGAAGATATCTGCAAAAGGAAATATTACCGTATTAAGATATTGTTTTTGTTTTTTGTGTAACAGATAGCTATATACTGTTATATAGTTATATGTTGTTGTTTTGTCTTTTTAGTTTTTGTTGTGTTGTGTTTTTGTTGTTTCTTATTATTGAAAAACAATTAAAAATTAAAAAAACACACAAAAGAACCCACACAGGGGAGAAACCTTTTGAATGCTTACAGTGTGGAAAGAAATTCAGTGACAGTGGCAGTCTTCAGAATCATCAGAGAACCCACACGGGGAGAAACCTTTTGAATGCTTACCATGTGGATAGAAATTCAGTCAGAATGGCAGTCTTCAGAATGATCAGAGAACCCACACGGGTGTCATGAGTGGTGCTGAGGATCAACTCCCGGCCTCAGCAGAACCCGCACCTGTCCCCGATGAGCCCATCGGTGCATCCTTACTGCCTGTCCCAGCAACAGCTGAGGAGGAACTACGCATGGAAGACAGCCCCCCCCGGAGTCGCCTCCGCAGGTGGAACGGTTGTGGAGTTGGCTCCGGCAGGACTTAGCATCCCGGTGAAGGGAGACACGCCTGTGCACAGGCGGTCTTTCAGCCCTGAGTTCCAGGAGCAGCTGGGATGCATGCGTTGAACGCTAATTGACAGCAGCCTTGAGGGGTATTTAGTTCCCCATTCTGAGCTAGTTCCTCGTGCCAGCAACTAGTCAGCTTGACAAACGCTTCCGCACCCACCTCGCCTGTGTTTCGGTTCCTGACCCACGCTTTGAACTCTTGGCTCCTCGACCTCGGCATTGACGACTACGCTTTCGGTTTGTGCTTTGAACTCTTGGCTCCTCGACCTCGGCATTGATGACTACACTTTCGGTTTGGCTTTGGACTGTTATTCGGTTCCTGTCTTGCTACCTCTCAGCTTTGACCTTGGTCTGGACTTGGACTATCCCTCGCTCATTGTGCCTGCATTCTAGCCCGTAACACCAGGGAAGACACCTTTTGACTGCTCAGCATGTGGAAAGAGATTCAGTCACAGGGCAATTGTCAACGGCACCAAAGAACCCACACAGGGGAGAAACCTTTTGAATGCTCACAGTGTGGAAAGAAATTCAGTGAGAGTGGCAGTCTTCGGAAGCATCAGAGAACCCACACAGGGGAGAAGCCTTTTCAATGCTCACAGTGTGGAAAGAAATTCAGTCAGAATGGCCATCTTCAGAAGCATCACAGAACCCACACAGGGGAGAAACCTTTTGAATGCTTACAGTGTGGAAAGAAATTCAGTGAGAGTGGCAGTCTTCAGAAGCATCAGAGAACCAACACAGGGGAGAAACCTTTTCAATGCTCACAGTGTGAAAAGAGATTCAGTTGGAGTGCCCATATTCAGCTGCACCAAAAAACCAACACAGGGGAGACACCTTTTGAATGCTCAGTGTGTGGAAAGAGATTCAGTGTGAGTAGCAGTCTTCAGAAGCATCAGAGAACCCACACAGGGGAGAAGATTTTGAATCCTAGGAGTGTGAAAGGAGATTCAGTTTGAGTTGTCATCTTCAAGAGGACCCTAAGAACCCACATGGAAGAAACATTTTGAATGCTCAGAGTGTGGAAAGGAGGGCCTTTTTAGTAGTTGCTCTCCTCTGTGAAACTTGCCTCTTCACACTGTCTGCCAATCTAACTGTTTCTGACATGCACAAAACTGGCAAAAACGTTTCCTTTCCCAAATCCTGTGAGGAAATCGACAAATTGAGGCGAACAGATATCTACAGCCTCTCTGCTACTGGCATTAACACAGTGTGGCCATCCAGCATCCTTCATTCACTAACATTTTAACCCGACAACCAGTCCTATAGAGGCATTACCCAACCCTGATCCCTCCCCAGTCCAGCCTGCTGTGGGCTTTTTTGGGGTGTCACCACCTTGGAGCCCAAAGAGTTCTGGCAGTGGGATTTATTTGGACTGAAATGAAAAACTCTGTGTCCCCCAACCCAACAACTCAGTAAGCTCTTGAGGGTCAGGACCACACCCCAAATATCGTCCAGTATTGTGGAAATGGACTGGTGTCCATGGAGTTGGCAGGTGGACCTTGTGGGACGTAAATTTTCCAATTCCAGTTTTCCTCCCCACTGACTCCCCAGGTTCTCCCAGAGAGATTCAGGAAGGAGAAATAAGATTCCCTCCTCTGACTACCTCCCCCCCTCCAAGGACTAGAGATGACCTGGGGGAAGCCCCGGGCCAAGGCCCACTCCCCACCTCTGACTCCTCCGAGGTCCCTTTGAATTCCCCCTACCCTTCAGGCATCTGGGAACACTAGATTAAGTATTTCTTTATGAATCAGAGAAAACAGAACTCAGCTAAGGAAGGGTGATGTTGAGGTGTCAAACATATGACCCGTGGGCCGGAACCAGCCCACCCGTGGCTTTCATCTGGCCTGCGGGTCTTTTCTTCTCCCACCTCTTTCTCCCCTGCCTGTGCTCACCCGGGTCTTCTGGGCTTGCAAAGAAAATGTGGGATGGATTTTCTGTTCAGGTCTCTGCATCCAGATAGGCTGCTCTGGGACTGTTTCTAGCAATAGAAACAGTGCTCTGGGACTGGAATGACAGGGCGCAGAGTGGAATGACAGCCCCTGGGAGTAGCAGCAGCAGCAGTTTTCTGGGAATGGAATTCCACTCTATCCTCAGGGACTGTCATTTCTGTCTGGTGGCTGTCTTTCCAGTCCCAGAGTAGTCTACCTGATCCCAGAGGCCATAATGGAAGATACATTCCGCATTTTCTTTGCAGCTTTGTCTGTGCAGCAATGTATTTCAATGGAGCGGAACTCAGGTAGTTTCACTTTCCAGTGCTTGTATGCTAGCTGAAGCTGTTGCTTGCTGAAGTTGTCTTCTTGCGAAGAAACACTTGATGTTTTGAGCCAGCTTGTGTCTTCTGACTGGACTTGAGTGGGTACTCTGACCTGGGAACCCACAGCCAAAGGGGGGCATAAGACTGAAGAGCCATTGCCACTCTGAGAAACCTGCCCAGCTATTTCATGTTTTCCTAAGCTCAGAGCATTTTATATTTTTAGTTTATATTTTTAGTTTCTGCTGTGATCCTTGTACTTTATCCTGATGTTTTGTTTTTAAAATTGCATTGCCCCCCCAAAATTGCAAGAGTTCTAAGCATGTTTGTATTTTAAGTAAAAAAAAATTATCTTTAATTGTGTTTGTCTGTATCCTTTATAGAGTTTATAATCCCACCAACTGGCATGACATTTTATGACACACATGGCTGAGCCCGACCAAGTTCCATTTATGTCATAACAAATTAGTTTGACACCCCTGGGTTACAGCTCTTTAGAGCGACAATTATTTGTATGAGGTAAACCAGACTTCGTGTTTTCTGTTTTGCAGAGGTTTTTAATCTGCTGGGCTTCATTAAATGTGTCAAAGGTTAGTGTGGGACGTCTTTTTTCAATTGTGTAGAGAGTTGTAAATCGAAAATCCTCTTGCAGATGCTTGAGACGCGCACTGGGGCCGTGGCTGATCTCCATGAATGACCCTTACCCAGTATGTGGGTCAGGTAAGTTCAAGGGCCAGTGTGTTGTGTTACGGACTTGGTGGATCTGGGTTCTAATCCACAGTAGGCTTGGGAGGTCTCTGGATGCCCTTTAGCCAGTCACATTTTCAGGCTAATATAGTTGTGAGGTTTAAATATTATTGTTTCTGTGTGGGGGGGTCTTCTTCAAAGAGATGTGTTCGGTTGGTGCAGAAATCTCAGGACTTCTGCATTTATTTATTTATTTCCAAGTGGGAACCGCCAAGGACTAATGAGCTGCATCTCATTCCCCCCCCCAAGCAGTATTTCATATTTCCCTTTGCTGAAAGGCCCCCGTAACACCCCCTCTTTTAGCCAGCCTCTTTTTCCTGCCCCTCCGTCTTCAGCTGTCCCCCACTCCCCCTCCAGCATCCTCTGCCTGGGAAACGGACGGCCCAGGTCTGTGACGGTGCCCACTGGGCCAGGCCGACCTGCATGGCAGGGAGTCCTCAAGGCCCGGGGGGGGGGGGCCCTGCACTTTCCCCCCCCTCTTTTCCTTCTCCTGGCAGCCCCCGTATCCTCTCCCCTTTCCCTGACTACTTCTCTCCTTCCCGGCCATTCACCAACCTGCCTTTTCTCTGCTCTCATCTTCAGCAACGTTTATCCTTCCTGTATTTGTTCCCTGGCTTTCCCCACAGTAGGGACTGAAGGAACTTGCATCATTCTCCTCTGCTCCTCTTTATCCTCACAACAACCTTGTGAAGTTGGTTACGCTGAAAGTGTGTGACTGGCCCAAAATCACCCAGTGAGCTCCCACAACGAGATGGGGATTAGCACCTGAGTCTCTGAGATGGTTCTCTGAAGCTCTTAACCAGGACACTGTACTGCCTTTCCTGGGGCGGCGTCTGTGGTTGGACAGGATCCAGGAGGCAGTCCTAGGCAAGTCAGGCAGGTCAGGTGGTGTGAATTCACCCCGTGGTTGCTGCCAGGGTCCTAGGGTTGCCAGCTTCCAGGTGGGGCCTGGAGATCTCCCAGAATCACAGCTGAACTCTGGACAACACAGATCAGTTTCCCTGGTGAAAAATGACTGCTTTGGAGAGTGGATTCTCTGGCATCATAAATCCTAAGTCACTGTTGGGCTAGGGTGGGGGAGATTGGCTAAAAGCGAAGACTAATCCGTGAAAAGACAGGGGTAATGTTGTTTGGGAAGGTGGAGATCCTGAATGTCATTATGCCCCGCACTTCTGGTGGAGTTCGGCTGACCCCTTTGCTGACTGAGTTAAGAGCCGGGGGGGTCATATCAGATCCAACAGTACTGCTGTAGAAGCCAGTTAAGACCTCTCCACATAATGCTTCCTCCCAACTCAGCCTAGCCCATTAGATGGCCCCTTACCTTGATACGGCTGACCTGGCCACCTGGACCCACGCCACGGTGACGTCCAGACTAGACTGCTGTAATGCCCTGTCCATGGGTCTTCCCTCAGAATCCATTCAGAAAGTCCAGTTGGTGCAGAATGCCGTGGCTCAGCTATTATCCGGAGCTGGATCGATGGCCCAGGCTTGTTAGGTCTCGGAAGCTAAGCAGAGCAGGCCCTGGATTGTACACGAATGGGAGAGACCTCCAAGGAATACCAGGGTTATCGTGACCTGGAGGCAGGCAATGGCCAACCACCCCTGAATGTCTCTTGCCTTGAAAACCCTGCAGGATCACCATAAATCAGCTACAACAGGAAGCACATTTCACATTTTCAGGCTAAGATAGTTATGAGGATTAAATGGTTTTTTTGTGTGTGTGGGGGGGGTGTTCTTCAAAGAGATGTGTTTGATTGGTGCAGAAATCTCAGGACTTCTGTATTTATTTATTTCCAAGTGGGAACCGGCAAGGACTAATGAGATGCATCTCAGTCCCCCCATCCAGCAGTATGTCACATTTCCCTTTGCTGAAAGACCCCCGTAACACCCTCTCTTTTAGCCCGCCTGTATTTTCCTGCTCCTCCATCTTTAGTTTCCCCTCTCTCCCCCTCCAGCATCCTCTGCCTAGGAAACCTACCGCCTGGTTTTGTGGCAGGGTCACCATAAATCAGCCAAGACAGGAAGCAAAGAGTGGGAATGAATGGACAGTTTTCCCAATGGAGGGGGGGGGAGTAAGCAGTGGGGTCCCACAAGGGGGCCAAATGTATTTAATGTATTTATATCGATTATCTGGAACGATGGGTGAGCAATGCAGTGGCCAAGTCTGCAGACGGAGGAAGATGGGCAGCCATCTTAGTCTCTCGGTAGGAGCAGCCGGAAAGAGCAAGAGGCCAGGAGGACCTCAGAGAAGACTCATGGAACTTGTGGGGCAGGGGAGGAGCTTTCCTGAGTCACGGCTGGCTTCTTCAGGTGACACCCAAGTATTGAAAGGTGTCCATGGGCACGGCTGGCACCCCAGAAATCACGGATCAGCCCTGAGTTGGGCACCCCCGGCAAGCCTGATGTCAGATCTTGGAAGCTAAGCAGGGCCAATCCTGGCAAGTACTTGGAGGGGAGACCTCCAAGGAATGCCAGGGTCGGGAGGCAGAGGCAGGCCATCAGGCCACGTCTCTGAACGTCCTCCACGCCCCAGTGGAAGTTGCCAGAGGTCGCCCTGACTTCCAGGCACGGGGGCACGCACTCACACACACAGATGCAAGACACCATGATTCTGAAGCAGCTGCTGCTTTGAGGCAGCCATGGCTCCCTGGCGACAGGGTGACGCACAACCATGATTCCAAAGCAGGGATCCTTGGGGGGGGGGTGTTCTGCACTGGGTCACCACACCACCAAGTCACATATCAAGCCCATCGTGGCCCAGGGGCGGGTTTCCTGGTCAGCCCGAATCCATGATCGGTCCACAGGTATCGTCCCTCTCGCATTATGCCCGGGGGTTCATAACGGATCTCCAGGCTACGGAGGTCATCTCAGCCCCCCCCCCCAGAAAGGAGCTGCCTTGGAGGGTGGAAGCTCCTCTGTAAAGCGACCCCCACCCCTCCAGAGACTCCACCCCCTGAAATCTCCCGGTATCCCCCAGTCCGGAGCTGGCAACCCCGGTGAGGAGGGAACTTTCCCGGCCGCCTTCGAGGGGGAAGGTCCCGCAGGAGGGGAGGGGGCGACGGGGCGTCACGGAGGAGACCAGCCAGTCAGTTTTAGCAAAGAGCTGGATCTCCCCCCAGAGACCCCCCCCCCAGTGAGTTTTGGGCTCCTCCTCCTCCTGGCACCCGAGGGGTGGGGATGCATAAGGGAGGGGGCCACGATTGCCAACTCCCGGGTGGCGAATCCCTGCACATTTGCGGGGGGGCCCTGCATCCCAGGAAAGGCCCGCTTGCTGGGGGGGCAGAACCCACACACGGGAGGCAAAGCCATCGAGCCCCCCCCTTCCCGTGCCGTGGGCCTGATCTCGGCCATCTGGAGGGGGGGGCCTTTGTAGTCCTGGGAGGACCTGTGTCCCTCCTTGAGGTTGGGAACCCGGCTAAGCACCACTTTGGCGCCCTCTCTAAAGGGAATCTGTGGGGCAGCCTCCCCCCGCCGCCCGGATTCCCAGGGATTCCCCAGCCCGGCCAGAGTCCACGGCGGCTGAAGCCCGCGGACACCTGGGTGTCAGATTCCAGGGAAACCGTATCCCTCTAGCGGGGAGGGATACATTCAATGTTGAATTTAAGGAAAAATGTGCCACATTATCTCTGTTGGTTGCTGAGGGGGACCAGATTGACTTGCTTGGCCTGGATTCGTTTGAACGCCTGGGTATTGCAATTACTGGTGTGAACAACCATTGTTGAGAATACATGGGCATTGTTGTATGCAGAGTTCCCTGATGTGTTTGGGGGCGGCCTGGGTAGGTACAACGGGCCCCCGGTATCGTTCGAACTCGATCCATCTGTGACCCCGATCCGATTGAAGTATTGGAAGGTGCCCATTTCGCTTAAGCCCCAGATCAAAGCAGCGCTGGACAAGCTAATTGAGCAGGGGGTGCTTGAGCCGGTTCCCTTTAGCAAATGGGAAACTCCTATAGTGACGCCGGTGAAGTCAGACGGGTCGGTAAGAATTTGTGCTGACTATAAGTGCACTATTAACCGTGCCTTACAACAGCACTCTTACCCCGTGCCCATCATCAGCCACATTCTGGCATCCCTGGGTTGAGGGAAGGTTTTCGCCAAGCTTGACTTAGCGCAAGTGTATCCTCCTTCCTGAGCTAAGGCGAAAATGTGTGAGCTAGCTCACATTAACTCAGCTTAGAGGGAACACTGGTTGGGATGAGGCATGAATCAAAATACTGAACAGCAACACACCGTTTTGAGGCCTGTCCCACTACTTGGGGAGGGGCTGTGGCTCAGGGGCAGAGCATCCGCTTGGCATGCGGGAGGCCCCAGGTTCAGTTCCCTGGCATCTCCAGTCAAAAGGACCAGGCAGTAGGTGATGGGAAAGACCTCTTCCTGAGACCCTGGAGATCCACTGCCGGACTGAGTGGACCAGACTGACTTCAGTGGACCAAGGGTCTGATTCAGCGTAAGGCACCTTCCTGCGTTCATGTGTGTGTACTTGCCCAGGGGCAACTGAGGCCAGTGTTGTGCCCATCACCCAAGTCAGAGAAGGTGTCTCCTGGCCTGAGGAAAAGGAGGGGGGAATGAGAGGCCCTCAGCAACAGGAAAACAAGAAAAGCTACCTAAGACATGAAATGCGTCAAACTGGAGCCTCGTTTGCCATGAATTTTGTGTGTTCCGGTTTCATGACCTGCAATTGGGTATGGGGTGGTGGTGGTAGATGAGAGAGAGAACGAGTGTGCGAGAAACTGCTTTGCTTAACTGCTTGGGAACTGTTTTCCTAAGAGGCCTTCCGAAAGGGAAGTATGTGGAACAACCTGGAAAGCTTGTCTCTGCTAGCTGGCCTGTCATAGATAATATAGCTCTAGGTCCATAGGTGGTGGTAAGGAATAATGCTTTGTGTGAGATTTAGGCAGGCTGAATGGATGGATTGGTTGGACGAGTCACTGTGGGGGGGGAGGTTTGACAAATGTGCATCTCTCAGTAAACAAATCACTGTCCAGAGAGTGTTGTTGAGAGTAAGTTTGTTCAAGAGCCTGACATGAAGGTGGGTGGACGTGTTAGTCTGTCTGTAGCAGTAGAAAAGAGAAAGAGTCCAGTTGCGCCTTCAAGACTAGCAAAACTTGTGGCGGGGAGACGTTTTCGTGAGTCGCTCCTTTCCCTGCAAGCAGGGCTCAGGGCAGCTTCCAAGAATACCTGAAGAAGTGAGCACTGACTCATGAAAGCACAGGGGAGAAGCCTTTTGAATGCTCAGAGTGTGGAAAGACATTCAGTCACAGTAGCACTCTTCAACAGCACCAAAGAACACACACAGAGGAGAAACATTATGAATGCTCAGAGTGTGGAAAGAGATTCAGTCAGAGTTAGAATCTTCAGGAGCATATAAGAACCCGCACAGGAGAGAAACCTTTTGAATGCTCGCTATGTGGAAAGAGATTTGGTCACAGTAGCGCTCTTCAACAGCACCGAAGAACCCACAGAGGGGAGAAACCGTTTGAATGCTCAGAGTGTGGAAAAAGATTTATTGTAAGTTGCGTAAACATTAAAGTGACACATCAATGCAAAACATTTTGCATTTTACGGTGCAATATAGTACAACTAGGATAAAGCGTAATGAAATTCAGCAGTTTAACAAAACTACCTATGAACAATCAATCGACAGTGTATTTCCATGTGAAGAGGAGTCCCAGATTTCTTCTTTAGTGCTACTTATAGTACATTAAAGTGTCATAAAAAATGGTAACTCATATCGTTAAGGTAGAGATAAATTATTAAAGCAATAGGAATACAATATGGTACACTTTTTGAGAGGGTCAGAGTTTAGAGCCATTTCTGCAATTGCTTCCAATCTGGTGATATGAATTCATGCCGTGATATAAATTCTAATATTGGGAACCATTTGCTATCAAAATTTGTTTTGACTAGTTTCAATAGGGATTTGTTAATTTTCTCAGAGATATTGTCCATCAAGTATGTCTTCCACAGTTTTCTGAACCACATCTTCAGGTTGGGGGGTAGGGTTTGCGCCAACAAGAGGCAATAGCATTTTTTGCCGTATAGATCATGATGTCAATGGTTGGCTTGGAGTGGTGTGTGGCAAATGGAACGGGCCAGAGTTCAAGGAAGAGCACTTCTGGAGTAAGGGGGAGTTTGACCCCTGGGATGCAATGAATGTGGTGTAAGACTAGTTCCCCCAAAGCCTGTATCTTTTCACATTTCCACCAGCAATGTGCGTACATGCCGTGTTGTTGACACCCCTTCCAACAGTAGGGTGATTCTGTAGGACATATTTATATGGAAATAATAGAGGATTTAAAATTCGGAGAGTTCCATAATTCTGACCACGTGGCATCATCTAGGGGGAGTTCGCAGTCTCCCTGCCATGACAGTTGGTAGGGCAGAGGACCAAGCGACAACTCTCTGAGTAAGAGTTGGTAGAGGGCAGATATCAGGCCACGATTGTAAGATTCAAAGAGTTTCTGGCAAGTTCTGATTCAAAAAGCCCGAAGTGTCATTTTTTCTGTATCAGATATTCGTCTCCCGGCAAGAGGTATACCTCAACAACATTTTAAGTTCATTTTGTATATAGTTCACAAGCCAAAAAATGCAAATAGAAAATCCTTGATTCCATTTAATATTTTAATTGTTAAAAAAACCTGTTTGTATCCTTCATATTAACTACCTTAAAGTAATATTGTTATTCTGGGCCCGAAACTTGATAATGAAGAAGAGAAGATTAAAAGAGATTGGATTTATACCCTGCCTTTCACTACCCAATGGTGTCTCAGAGTGGTTTACAATCTCCTTTCCCTCCCCCTCCTCACAACAGACACCCTGTGAGGTAGGTGGGGCTGAGAGAGCTTTTTTGAGATCTGCTCTTTCCAGAACAGCTCTGAGAGAAATGTGACTGACCCAAGGTAACACCAGCTGGCTGCATGAGGAGGAGTGGGTAATCTAACCTGGTTTCCCCAGATTAGAGTCCATGCTCCTAATCACTACACCAAACTGGCTCTCCAGTGGTTCGATTGATTTTTGAACCTCAAAGAGCACAGCTGACACCAGGAAGGAGAAGGAATGGATGACAAAAAGCTGAGTGATGCAGGCGTGTTTGCTGATCTTCAGATATGATCTTTTTCAGGTTTGGAGAAATGCCACATTACACTACAGAGAGTTTGGGGGCTGCAATCCCCCCACATTTGCTCCAAAAAGTCTATCTGTTGGTAAAGGATCAGGAAACAGGAGGGAGGTCAACGGAAGCATTCCTTGCCTTGTCGACAGCGCTCTCAGGCACCCGGTACTCAAGATTCAGTTATGCAAATCTTCCAGCCAGCAGAGAACAATCACTAATGAAGGGTCAGGAAGTCCAAACAAAGACTCAATGTAACAGATGACCGATAGAATGCTGTGGTAAAGTGTAAATAGCCTAGCTTAGAACAACAACAGACCGGGTATGTCAATAGGGTTCCCAAATCCCCCCGGGGGGCGGATTTCCCCCCCCCCCCCTTTCAAGGCCCGATTCCCCCCCCCCCCGGAACCGGGCCTGGGGGAAACCCACCCCCGCGTGCGTGTCACCCGGAAGTGACGTTGCACGCTGGGGGCGGGGCCACACCATTTGAGGGGAAAACTCTTTGTTTTCCCCTCAAATGGCGTGGCCCCGCTCCCAGTGTGCGACGTCACTTTCGGGCGACGCACACGATTTAGACGCCGGCCGGGAGCCCCCTGCTCCCGGCCAAAATCCATTTGGCAACCCTATATGTCAAGGGGAGGGGCAGAGGACTGTGTTTTCTTTATTTACTTATTTACAACATTTAAGTGTGTAGTTAAGTGTGTAGTTTACAACATTTAAGTGTGTCGTTAAGTGTATAAAGTGTAGTAATGCTACACTCAATGCTGATTCTGTGAATTTAGGCAGATCATGAGAGGGAAGGCAGGAAGGGTTACATCAGTGCTTAGTTCCTGTGGACCTTTCTTACATGCCCAGGGAAATGCCGATCGCCACTTTGGGGTCAGGCAGCAATTTTTCTCCAGGCGAGATTGGCTGGAGATCCGGGGGGGGGGGGTTGGTCACCTTCTGGACATAAAACAGCAGTCACTGGAGGTGTGAGGGGGGAGGTGTTCATGCATTGTTGGACTAGTTGACCCCGGAGGTCCTTTCCAACTCTCTGTATGATTCTATGATACACCTTTTCTTTGTATACTTGCTTGATCCTTACCGTGCAGAGTGTTAGTATGGACATTTTCTTTTTAAACAATTTTTTTATTACCTTGAGCGTTGAAACTTTTTTCTCCATAAACAGATTAAGTCACACATGAACACAGCACCAGTGGAAGGGAGAGTTGGTAAATACATGTAAACAGTGATGCAGATGGAATGCTAAGAGGGCTGGCCCTCTATGAAGGAGATAATTTAACTGGCCCTTTGGTGGCAGCGTAAATTTCCAGAGAGAAGCAAAGAACCCCTCCAGGTGATGGATAGGCCTGGGGAATCGGTACGCCACCAGCTGGAGACCCAGCATAACCACTGAGTATCTTACCTCTTCGAGGGCCCATAGTGGAATGGTATTCATGGGTCAGTGGGGCTGTAACATCAGGGTGTTTTTTTTAGAAAACAAAAAGCTTGAGTTTCAGTTTGTGGCTTCCCTGATTGAGTCGATCCATCTCATGGGTGTGTTTGTGTGTGTCTTTCTCTTTTCCTCCTGCCTTCCAACTTTTCCTGGCATTGCCATCTTTCTTCAGGTGGGTGGCCATGTTGGTCTGAAGCAACAGAACAAAGGAAAAACTACTTTACACAGAGAGTGATTAAAATGTGGAATTTGTGGAGATCGGGTTGCGGCGCAGCGGTGACGGCCAGCCCCGGGACAAGCTCCCACAGTGGCCGTATCACCGGGTTTTTAGTGGGGTCTGGGGGATCCGAGGCTCCATTGGGTCTCCTCGAAGGGGCAGGTGGGTAAGGGTCCAGGATCGCCCTAGAAAGCAGGACTCGCGTGAGCGCACTCATGGAAGCCACAAGTGCAAAGCTGTGAACACCCAGATGGAGGAGAAGAAGAAAGAACCTCATCCATAACACCGATGATAACCATCACCGTGAGTACAGCCAAAAGGAACAACATTAAGGACTTTGTCAGTTCTCTGAATAAGCCCCATTAAATTTTAAATGGACAAAGAAAGGAGGGGTGGAAAATTCCTCCCTCCCCCTCCCTCTTTCTTCAGCTGGCTAGGAAAAGAACTTAATGGGGGAAAAAAATTTAAATGCTTTCCGGGGCAAAGAAGAAAAGAAAAGTTGTTGTCTGAGCTTATAATAATACTTTTGGGAATATAAACTTGGAAGAAAATTTATCTGTTTGACTCTAAACATCATTGAAGCAGAAATACACTTATATTCTTTGGATTTTTTTTTAACCATAATATTTTATTAGATTTTAATTCAGAACATAACAAATAAATACAGGTTCTCACACAACATTTTAACAATTTTTCATATATATGTCAGTGTGTATACAGACTTCCAATTTGACTTACTCAAATACTGATAGAAGTTTGCTAGCTTATCAATAACAATGAGTATTGTGCTGCACTAATCGCTTTCCAATCAAAAGACTCAAAGGTTAACTTATCCACAATTGGATACCATTTACCAGTTGGGTTCATTAGTTCACATTCATTTTGGTCATTCGTGTTAAAAATGGAAACGGTTTCTAATAAAAAATATTCCCATACTTTAGATAGCCATAAATTAATTGTCGGAGGATGTTCGTCTTTCTTTGGATGATAGCCAAACTATATGGAATTATATGAAGACCCTTTAAAAGACTACAACTATTTAATCCCAACATGGAATATAAATAATCACATCTCATCAAAAGGATTATAAATCTTTTCGAAAGAAAGAAAGAAAGAAAAAGAAAGAAAGAAAGAAAGAAAG
>NW_015160330.1:145025-148237 GCF_001447785.1 Gekko japonicus
TTATTATTAATATTATTATTATTATGCTATTTAACTTGTAATGCCATTTACTAACAGAAAGGAAAAGTATTTAAAATAAACATTTCTATGCAAACAACCTAACAAATCCATTTGTCAAATTGGGCCCATTCAGAGGAAATAAATTGCTGCTGAGATAGAAAGTCCAACACTGGGTACCACTTCCCAACAAACCGCTCCTGTGTTGAATTCTGATGTGTAACATCTAATTTACTGGTAACTGCATCCATAAGATAATGGTTCCACAGTTTTCGATACCAAACTTCAATCGTTGGTTTTTTGGTGTCCTTCCAAAAGTTAGCTATCGTGGTTTTGGCAGCATCCAGCATAACCTCAATAGTTGCTTTATGTGGTCTTTCCGCCAAGTCAAGTAAGTCTAACAGCATTTCTTATCAGTGGGTTACAAGGTGTACCCTATTGGTGGGCATCAGGACCCCCTCCCTGCTGGGACAAGTCTGGGGCAAGGGATGCTCTGTCTTCTTGGTGCTTGGGGGGGGGTAACAGTGGGAGGGCTTCTGGTGTCCTGGCTCCACTGCTGGACCTACTGACGGCCCCTGGTATTTCTGGCCACTGTGTGACACAGAGTGTTGGACTGGATGGGCCATTGGCCTCACCCAACATTGGCTTCTCTTATGTCTGGGGCAAGGGATGCTCTGTCTTCTTGGTGCTTGGGGGGGGGGAACAGTGGGGCAGTTTCTGTCAGAGCTCTCTCAGCCCCACCTACCTCACAGGGTGTGTGTTGAGGGGAAGGGAAAAGGAGTTTGTAAGTTGCTCTGAGACACCTTTGGGTAGTGAAGGGCTTTGGGTAGTCCATCAGTGGCTATTAGCCACAAGGTATAGATAGGGGTTCTGGGACAAGTGATGCTCTGTATTCTTGGGTGCTTGGGGGGGCAACAGTGGGAGGGCTTCTCGTGTCCTGGCCCCACTGGTGAACCTCCTGAAGGCACCTGGTATTTTTGGCCCCCACTGTGTGGCACAGAGTGTTGGACTGGAGGGGCCACTGGCCTGATCCAACGTGGGTTTCTCTCCGATGTTCTCTTGTGTTCTTATACTGATGCATGGCCTTGAGAGCAGAGGTCATCCACGGGGCAGGGGTGGACTCCTGGCTTGCCGGGGAGGCGGAGTCTGCAGAGTTCTGGGCAGCGGCAGCCAGCGACCTCAGCGGTGAGGTCACAGACCCCTGGTTCTGCATCAGAAGGTTGTTGGAGCACCCGGGGAGGGCCAGGGAGGGGTGGGGAGAAGAGGGAACCCAGAGCTTGCTCGGTGACTGAGTGAAGACGCCAGCGCTCCTTCGGGCTGGGATGAGAACGCGCTTCCATTCAGCCAAGAGGAAGGATCTTGTCCGAGAGCCTGTGGTTGTTCTGAGAAGGACGCATCGAAGCTCGGCAGCATTATGGTCGAAAGCCAGAAAATCCCCGGAGTCGACCTCGGGGCCACCACCGAGCCTCAAGTCGTCCGCATCCTCGTGAAGGCGCCCTGGCAGAAGGAAGAGTTCCTCGTCCACCAGGACATGCTTGTCAGAGAGTTTAAGGAACACGTCGGCCGGCATTTTGCCTCTTCCCCTGACCGGGTCGTGCTGGTGTACGCCGGAAGGATCCTGAAGGACCACAAGACCCTTGGCCAGCACAGGATCCACCTGGACGAGGACGCCACCGTCTACGTGGTCATCCACCGGATGCCTCGACCCCGGCACGCTTCGGCAGTCCTGACCCACTCCGCCCAGGATCAGAAGCCCCTTCTGCGTCATCCTTTCGCCAGCGACGGCCTTCGGGAGCTGACGGCCAGCCTGGGCCTCCACACGGCCAATTTCACGGAGTTCCAGACCCACCTCATGTCCAACCCGGACCTGATGCTCCAGCTCCTGGAGAACCCCTCCATCCAGAGCAAACTCTCCAGCCCGGACCTGATGAAGGAGCTGGTCACCAACAACCCCCAGGTGCAGCAGGTGATACAGAAAGCCCCCGAGATCAGCCGCGTCTTCAACTCCCCGGAGGGCATGAAGCTGGTCGTGGAGCTGGCCAGGAACCCAGCGGCCCTGCGGGAAATCATCAAGCCTCCGCCTCAGACCTTGAGTTTCCCCAGCGGAGACGGCAGCGGCTCCCTGCAGGGCCCTTTTGTCGAGCTGCTGCAGAAAGGCCTTCCGAAAAAGCTGCTGGTGCTCCCCACGGGGGGCCACCCACCCACCCACCCCAGTATCCGGCCTCCGAGGCAGGTTGCCCAGAGCATGGCCGCCGGCAGCAGTGACCAAAGCCACGGGGAAAGCAGGGCAAGGAAGGAAGAAACCGGCCAGCTGGTCTCCACCACCGTGAAGAACCTCCTCCATCAAATCATACGGCACCTTCTGGAGAGCGTCGCCGGCAACCCCAGCAGGAGCGTCGCCGGGCAGGGGCTCGGCCACGCCCCAGAGCTGGTGGCCAAGATGATCCGAAAGAACACCGCGGTGCCCAGGAACGTCCGAGAGCAGGCCGCCACGCATGTCCCGGCGCTCCTGCAGCAGATTCAGAGCACGGACGTCTTCTGGGCAAACTGGACCCCCAAGGAGATCCAGGGGCTGCTGGAAATTCAGCAGCGGCTGCAGGCCCTCGCCGCGGATGAGCCGGCCAAGAAGCCCACCGCGCCGCCAGCGCGGAGGGCCCACTCCAACACCTCTCTCTGCGATGCGGCCCCTCCTGCCTCTCGGGTGGGGCATCAGGGCTTCTCCTCCACCCAGCAGCTCCTGCAGGTGCTGGCGGGGGCGGATTGGGTGGCCGGCACCAAGCCCGTCAGCAGCCTGCGGGGCTCCTCGGCCCAGCCCCCCACCAAGCAACAGCGGCCGTACCAGCTCTGAGGCGGAGAAGGGAGGAAGGGGAGAGAGCGGTGGGGAGACCCACGGCAGGCGGAGCTTCACACGAGGATAAGTTTCAGGATTTCAGATTAAAAGGCTTTACGTATTTCAAAAGATGGCTGGTGTCGGTTTCGCTCGGGGTGTGGGGGGGTCCTGGGGAGCAGCCGAGAGGGCCCTCTCTGGTGGCTTTCAAGGCAGTAGCTCTTGAGAGAGCCAGAGTGGAGTGGTGGTTAAGAGTGTTGGAGAACCAGGCTTGGATCCCCACTCCTGCCATGGAAGGTCACGGGGTGACCTTGGGCCAGCCACACATTCTCAGCCTGATAAGAACATAAGAGACGCCAATGTTGGATCAGGCCAAAGGCCCATCCAG
>NW_015160330.1:148617-150286 GCF_001447785.1 Gekko japonicus
ACCTGCTCTTTCCCATGCATAATCTTGTAAACCTCGATCATGTCACCCCTCAGTCGTCGTTTCTCCAAGCTAAAGAGCCTTAAGCGCTTTAACCTTTCCTCATAGGGAAAGTGATCTACCTCGCAGGGTTGTTGTGAGGATGAAACGGAGGAGAGGAGATCAAGGTAAGAACGATTGGGGAGAAAGTTGGGGTATCTATGAAGTAAGTAAATAAATAACCATATAAAATGTAATTTCAACAATGAGAAGCCTGCTTGGAAGCCCCCCCACCTTTCACCTGGAGGCCACCTCTGAGGCTGTGGGTCCCAGAGAGGACATCCTAAACCAAGACGGGCCACCCGCCCATCTCTCGCCTTGTTATCCTGCCTTCCTTCAAGGGGCTCAGGGCAGGAGGCATGAGGATGTTTCCCCACTCCTCCACATGCAGCTGCTGGTGTGGCCTTGGGCAAGCCATAGTTCTTGTCAGAGCTGTTCTCTCAAGGGCCGTCCTCCAGAGAGCTCTCTCAGCCCCACCTACCTCACAGGGTGTCTGTTGTGCGGAAGGGATTGTAAGCCGCTCTGAGACTCCGAGTGAAGGACGGGGCATAAATCCAATCTCTCCTCCTCCTCCTCCTCCTCCTCCTCCTCCTCCTCCTCAGCTACCCTGTGAGGTAGGCTGGGCTGAGAAGGCGGGATGGGGCATAGTCTGCCAGTGACCTTTATGGCAGAGTGCAGATTTGAGCCCGAGTCTCTCTCGTTCTGATTTGGTACTGTAACCACTACACGACAT
This sequence comes from Gekko japonicus, assembly GCF_001447785.1. Lineage (NCBI taxonomy): Eukaryota > Metazoa > Chordata > Lepidosauria > Squamata > Gekkonidae > Gekko > Gekko japonicus. The sequence goes on from NW_015160330.1 coordinate 149,387, forward strand.
TGCCTCTCGCCTTCTGCCCCTGAGCTGTGCGGGATGGGAAGGACTGTGGCTCAGAGGGAGAGTATAATGTCCTGGGTTCAAGAGGCACAGTCGAGCAATGCTCCCTCTGAGCTGTGGAGTCTTGCGAGCAAAAATCCTACTTTTTGAGCTACTGGCAGTAAAGTTGTGAGCAAGCGATTTGGCTACTGTATAAACTAGTTTGCTCTGGAGCCCCATCCTTCTTGAGCTACGACAAAAATGTGTGAGCCAGAGGCTAAAAAACTGTGAGCTGGCTCACACCAACTCAGCTTAGGGGGAACACTGCAGTCGAGTGATTTCAGCTCATACTTTATTAGTAGGCAAAACTGAGACAAGTGGGACCTGGGGGGGGGGGGTCTGGTTTTATGTCGGCCCCGGTCCATGCCACACCTATAAGTCCATCCTATGACAATATGCTAGCAGCTGCAGGACCTTTCTCTAGTGCAAGGAGCATTTCACCAGCAGAATACACACCTTCCACTACAGCAAGGCTCCTTGTGCCAATAGAAGGCTCTGCCACTTGTCGAATAGAATCATAGGATTCAACTTCACTATTCCATGACGAACATTTTACCTTGCGTCTTATTCTGGAAAAAAACCAAGGTATCTCATTATGTGAACACAATCACCTTTCTAGGAAGTGCCCCCTGCACCCAAAATAAGGTTTGCACCCCCACACTCCATACACCCCCGTGTATGGGGGTGCAAACCTTATTTTGGGTGCAGGGGGCACTTCCTTATTCAAATCTGCTTTGAAATACAGGCCTCGGGGAAGCCCTGCGAACTGACGCTCGTGGCATCAGAACCGGTGTTTGGACCGGGCATCACTGCATGTCACCCTGCAGGGCACAGTCCCCAGAGCGTGGGGATGTGTCATTTGGG
>NW_015160330.1:151066-152013 GCF_001447785.1 Gekko japonicus
CGGGCATCTCTGCATGTCACCTTGCAGGGCACAGTCCCCAGAGCGTGGGTATGTGTCGTTTGGGGTGGTCCAAAGATTTTTTGGGGGGGTGCAGCCTGGCCCCAGTGTCTGCTTGTGTGATTGTCCTAGGGGCACGCACTTTGGAGCAGCTGGCACCAGAACCGTGCTTTGGACCAGCACACAGAATGTGTCCCCTGGAAGGGGAGGATCCTGTGAATGTGGGGGTATATGATATGTGGTGGTCCAGACCTTATTTTGGGGTTCAGAGCTTTCCAACTCTCCTTAGTGCTTCTGAATGACTGCACGAGTAAGTAACGAACAAGGAATGGATAAGGAAGTGCGAATAAGGAACCAACTTCAGCCTCCTGCTAACCTATCGGTCCGTTTTAGGGACCCAGGAGCCTATTGTTTCAGGTCGCGAGGCTTTGCTAGTGCGTGACCCCTTGTCACTACAGAACAGAGAGCATCTGCCCGGCATGCCCCAGGCCCCCCAGTTCAATCCCCGGCCTTGGCAGTTGATGGTGTTGGGTACTACTGGGGGGTGCGCAAGGCCTCCGCCGGGGACGCTGGAGAAACGCCGCTTGTCTGAGTAGCTGCAGCTGCCTTGGATGGGCCAAGGCGAGGGGGTTGTCAGGACAAGGCAGCCTTGTGTGCAGCAACCTTCCCTTCGCAGGGGTTGCCCTCCCACTGGTTGTAGGGGAAGGGGCAGGGAGGAGACCCCCGACTGTCAGCAGCAGCAGGCATTCTGGCGAGGGGCTGTTGCCCGCCTGGTGCCCCCTTGGCAGTCCGTTGCCTCCTGTGGCCGGAGGGGTTGCCAGAGAGAAAAGAAAAACCATCTCTGAAGGCAAAGGGGCCTTCGTCTTCCTTCCTTCCTTCCTTCCTTCCTTCCTTCCTTCCTTCCTTCCTTCCTTCCTTCCTTCCTTCCCTCCTTCCTTCCTTCCTTCCTT
>NW_015160330.1:152944-153820 GCF_001447785.1 Gekko japonicus
TCTGTTTTTTTCCTCCCCCCCCCCCCCCATATTACAAACCTTAAAAATAATATTTTGGTGGGGGGGGGGTTAACAAAAAAGGGAATAGTATATTTGGTTTTATCAACCCCAAAAACATACAGTTTGACTCCAATATCAGCATCGTACAGGAATGTGGGAAAAGACCCTCCATCTTGCCGAATGGCAACTACAGGGGAAATGGCTGTCTCTACAACTAATATAATAGTGCATCTGGCTGTATTGACCTAAAAAAAACGTATATTTTGGCACAGGATGAGAATCCAATGTTAATTTAGAGGTCTGCCAACCAACATCTTTTGGTAGTCCCTGGCCCCAGGGACATCCGACTTATTTATTTATTTATTTATTTATTATATTTATACCCTGCCCATCCCGCAAGCGGGCTCAGGGCAGCTAACACTGCGGTACAATGTACCTAAATGACATACATAAGACTTAAAACTCTATAAAATATCATAAGCAAATACTTTAAAACATAAATTAACAGTTTCTACTAAAGTGCATACAGTACAACACATTAGATGGCGCGCTTCCAGATCTCATACTCGACCAGGGACAGGGGTTTCTCGGCCATGGCCCCTGCCTGGTGAAATGAGCTCCCGTGTGAGATCAGGGCCCCACGGGATTTATTACAATTCCGCAGGGCCTGCAAGATGGAGCTCCTCCATCGGACTTTTGGTTGAGCCAGCGGGCATCCCCTTCCTCGGGTCAGCCCCCATCGGTAGCCTGGGTCCTGAAATCTTAAATCTTAAAGATCTTTAAAAATACTTCAAATCTTAATACCATCGACTACTGAGGTATCTGGTTTTTATTAGAGTGGTATGGTACATACGAGTTATGTTACTTATTTTGTGT
>NW_015160331.1:0-565 GCF_001447785.1 Gekko japonicus
GCATACAGGCTTCTCCTCCTCTGCCCCCCCCCAGCTGCCTTCCTTACCGCCCACTCATTTTCCTCCTCCATCACCCTTCCTGGCATCACCCGTCTCTCAGTGCATGGAAAGGGAGCAAAGAAATCCTTGACAGGACCCTTCCATCCAGAGCACCTTTTCAAACTCCTCTTCCCTCTCTCACCGGTCCACCCACCCCTTCCTTCCCTGACCACCCCATCCCCTCTCCCCAACCATACCGCTCAGCAGAACAGAAGAGGTCTCCTTTTATTATTTGCCCTCACTGTCAACCCCTCTACCGCCCCCCCCACCCCAAGGCCAAAAGCCCAACAGATCTCTGGGGATCATCTCCTCCAAAGTCTTTCTCCGCTCCAACCACAGGCAAGCCAGCCATTCCTTGGGGGGGGGGGCACCCCTTATCAATCAGTTTGCTCTGGAGCCATCCCTTCCCGAGCTAAGGCGAAAATGGGTGAGCCGGAGGCTGAAAGACTGTGAGCTGGCTCACGCTAGCTCAGCTTAGAGGGGCCCCCAGGCCAAGCAAGCCCCTTTCCTCACATGCCTGATCATT
>NW_015160331.1:2786-4731 GCF_001447785.1 Gekko japonicus
AACGGTGGGGGGTGCGCCTAAAGGGGTATACTCAGAAGTAAGTCCCATGGGACTTACTCCCAGGTAAATGTCATTAGGATTGCAGCCCTGTGTGTGAAACAAAACGTGTCTTTTTAACTAATCTTTTTTTACCAAAAAAAGTGACTCTCAAATCGCTACAAAATGAGCCCATTAAAGGACTAACACTTTCCTTACGTTCCCGTACCATACCACACAATACGATCCTCAGTTTTTATTTGCTCAGATTATTTAGATGCTGCACTAACCAAGAGTCTTTATATACAAATCCCATTCAGTAAAGAACCCAAATGCTGGCAGTAGTAATAGCAATAGAACAATAAAAAACAGCAGTACTTGTTTTTAAATACCAATTTGGCAGAAAACAAAACAAGCAAAATTCAAACTGGAGTCCTTGAGTTGCCAACCTCCAGGTTGGGCCTGGAGATTCCCCAGGATTCCACCTGATTTTCAGACAACTGAGATAAATTCCCCTGAAGAAAATGGCTGCTTTGGAGGGTGGACTCTTATGATATCATACCCTGCTGAGCTCCCTCCCCAAGCCCCACCCTCCTCAGGCTCCACCCCCTAATATCCAGAAATTTCCTAATCTGGAACTGGCAACCACATGGTCCTAGCGCACCCCTGAATATCTCACCTCCCTGCATAAGTGTATGTTTGCCATTCACTTCTTGGGGGGGGGGGGGCGTTAAGCACTCTCCCCTCTGTTGCAATCAGGGCAAAAATTGTCCTTCATTTCAGATGATGGACAGCCCAGCCTTCATTGGGAGCAACCATTCAGAGAAGGTATAATGCAGTGGGAACCCCACAGAGTGCACAGAAATGTGATGCACCCCCTTAAGGGTCTTCATAATTTACCTTTGTATTCATCTGCACAGGCTACAAATAATATAAATTATCCTTTGGTAGAATACTAGCAAACTTGTTCTTGTTCTTCAGTCGCACAGTCGAGTCCGACTCTTCGCGACCCCATGGACCACATCACACCAGACTCTCTTGTTTTCCGTCGTGCTCTGGAGTCTGCTTAACTTCATGTTCATTGCCTCTATAACACTGTCTAACCATCTCATCCTTTGCCGTCCCCGTCTTCTTTGACCTTCAGTCTTTCCCAGCATCAGGGTCTTCTCCAGTGAGTGCTCCCTTCTCATTGGGTGGCCAAAGTATTTGAGCTTCATCTTCAGTATCTGGCCTTCCAGGGAACAGTCAGGGTTGATTTCTTTTAGGATTGACTGATTTGATCTCCTTGCAGTCCAAGGGACTCTCAAGAGTCTTCTCCAGCACCATAGTTCAAAAGAATCTATTCTTCGGCGCTCGGCCTTCCTTATAGTCCAACTCTCGCAGCCATACATGACTACTGAAAGACTATTGAAAGAGGTAGTCAATCTTTAAAGGTACAATTGTGGTCTTAGGGTACTGTCTCAGTGATGATCTGGTTCTTATAGATCCACATGGGTCAATGCAGGGGTAATTCATGAGGACAACCAGATGGATTTCACCTAGAGAACTGGTGTTGAGTAGTGATGGGCATGAACTGGGAAAATGTGGTATGGTTCATGGTATGCCAGCTTCATGAACCATGAAACATCACAAATAAACCAGTTTCATTTGTGAGGTTTGTGACATGGTAGAACACCCCTCAGCATGATAGAGACACCAAACTCACAAGGGATATCCGGCTAACCCACCTCTACCTACATGCCAAGGTTGGTGAGGATTGAATTTATGGGGTTCGAGTTATGGCTCCCCCAAAGAAGGTGTCCCCAGGAAAGCATTTTCTGGGGAAATGACAAGCACAGGTTCATGAGGGTCAGGATTGTATAGAATGGATCCTGTGCAAATTAAAGATGCCAAACATGCAAGAGATCTCCAGATGACTCTCCTCTACTTGCCCTCCAAGTTTGATGAGGATTGGATTTATGGGGTCCAA
>NW_015160331.1:4910-12435 GCF_001447785.1 Gekko japonicus
TCTCCCCCCCCCCCCCAAGAGGCTAGCAACCTTAAATGCAGAATGGAATCTGTAACAACAAAAGGATAAAGCACAGGGAAATTCTCATGGCATGCATTTGGGGTCCAACGTGGGTTTTGTTTGGTGTAGTGGTTAAGTGCACGGACTGTAATCTGGGAGAACCAGGTTTGATTCCCCACTCCTCCAGTTGTACCTGCTGGATGACCTCGGGCAAGCCATAGTTCTGACAAAAGCTGTCCTTGAAATGGCAGTTTTTGAAAGAGCTCTCTCAGCCCCACCTGCCTCACAAGGTGTCTATTGTGGGTAGGGGAAGGGAAAGGAGTTTGTAAGCTGCTCTGAGATTCCAAGTGAAGGACGGGGTATAAATCCAATCTCTTCTCTTCTTCTTCCTTTTTTATCTGGGCCATGAGATTACAAATTATCCACCTTATTACATTTTAACCCTGCTCTTCTCCATGGAGCTCAGGATCTTACCCCTCTGTTTAATCATCACAACAGCCCTGCGAAGGAGTTTAGGATGAGAGAGAGTGACCAGCCCCAAAGTCACCCAATAGGCATCGCTGATGAGCGAAGTCTCCAAATATGGCACTAAATTCTGGCAGGATGGGAAAGATACATTTGCTGCTGATGAACCCACAAAATGGGAGCAGAAACTCCAATGGTGTTTGGGAAGTGGGCTATGAATGGCAACGATGATATATTGTGTGGATACATAAGGCTCTGGATGATTTCTGCATTTGATTTCTGTTACATGTTTCCCCAACTTATTGTGTTATATAGGCATTCTTTGATATTTGGTATCGTTACGATTATAGAAGAAATAAACTGAAAGTTGAGAACACACTGCTACCGATAACCCACAAAGAAAATAGATACTGGGGCTCATTCCAAGCAGGAAACGATTTGTTCTTTAAAAACAACAACCCAGGATAATGTTCCAGAATTTGCATCTACAAATAAGAAAGTACATTTCTAAGACTCCAGTGCATTATTATGACATTGGTTTGCCAATGTCAAGGCACTTGGGTCAGATAAATATTTATTGCCCCCTAAATAGTAATATCATTGCTAGCCTCTGATTGTTCCAGATTTCAATTGTGTGTGTGTGTGATCTCTAAAAGTGGTTTTTTTTAGTGCACTGGCGGATTGACTCACATCCTTTTTGTCGGCCTGCAGTACCATCACAGAATGTTGACCTGCACATTAAAAGCCTGAAATATTTATAAAGGGGAATTGAAAGGCATTCATTACAATCTCGTTACAGTAGAAGAGATTGTTTGGAGTGTTTAAGTGTTTGAAAATAACACCAGATCTTAAAACGTGTTTACACAAGAAAATCTAACTAAACTGTGGTTTGCAGGAATATCACTAATAGTATTCAATTGCAAATTCATTTATTGAAAGTTATTTCTGCCAATTTTGAGTAACTGCAAGAGCCCACAGAATTGGGTTCTACTGGTGATTAAAAGGTTTACAAATAACTCTGCCCTCTGCCAGATTGATTGATCATCCATCAGTATTTGCAAGGTGACAATATTTGCAATGTAACAACTTCTACCCACCGGGCTGGTCACACACTCAATTTGATCTTTGCTGTGGGGGTTACGGTGGACCAGATCATTGCCCAGGCAAGTGCCATGGTTGGACCACCTTGCCCTGAGGGCCCGTTTGAATGTCTCACCCTGACCCTGTTTGGGCGGCAAGCGTATTTTAGCTCGCCTGCGGAGCCAAATGGACCTGGTGTGGCTTCAGATGGCTCTATGGGATCCGATGCCCCCTGGTGACTTATTAGATGAGCTTGTGGAGGATTGGCACAGCCGACGTTCTGCAGCCGTCAACGAGATCGCTCCCCAATGCCCTCTGCATCCTTGCTCCAAGCTCACACCTTGGTATTCCCAGGAGTTGCGGCTGATGAAGCGAGGCCTAAGACGGCTAGAGAGACAGTGGTGGTGTGCCCACGATGAAGCTACAAGAACATCCTATAGGACGTTTATGAGATCCTATGAGATGGCAGCCAAAGCTGCGAAGAAAGAATACTATGCGGCTTTGATTGCGCCTGCGTACTCACGCCCAGCCCAGTTGTTTAGTACAATTCGGTCTATGATGACTCTGCCACAAGGCAGGTCAAATGTTAGGGAATCGGATATTGGCTGTGAGGCTTTTGCGAGCTATTTCGCAGACAAGGTCTTGTCGCTCCACCTTGACCTCCCCGTCACAGTTGAGAGAGTAAGTGAACTCGAGGCTCCATGCATGTCTTTGAGTCAGATTATGGATCATTTCAGTCCACTCGGCCTAGAGGAAGCTGACAAATTGCTCTTGACTGTATGCCCCACCACGTGCCTCCTGGATCTGTGCCCATCATGGCTACACACGGTCATGCTGGGTTTTGAGGTGCCCTAGGGGAGATTATCAACAAATCCCTCTTGGAGGGTTGGTTCCCTGGGACACTCAAGGAGGCTGTGGTCCCTCCCCTCTTGAAAAAACCATCTTTGGATCCGACCAAACTGGCTAACGACTGGCCGGTTTCCAACTTGCCCTATTTGGGCAACTTAATCCAGAGGGCTGTGGGAGTCCAGTTACAGAGCTTCTTGGATGACGCTTCCATTCTAGATCCCTTCCGGTCTGGTTTGCACCCAGGACATGGGACCAAGACAGCCCTGGCCGCCCTCACAGACGGCCTCAGGAGGCATCTGGGTCGAGGCGGACCGGCAGTGCTGTTGTTGTTGGACCTACCGGCAGTGTTTGACATGGTCGGCCATCAGCTACTGATCCACTGCCTCGCCAACTCTGGAGTTCAGGGGCTTGCCCTGCAATGGCTCGCATCCTTCCTTCAGTGTTAGGGGCAAAGGATGGCACTAGGGGAGCAACTGTCCTGAGGGCATCCACTGACTCAAGGGACGGTACTTTCCCCAATGCTGTTCAACATCTATATGCGCCCCCTTGCCCAGATTGCCCGGAGGCATGGGCTAGGGTTTCACCAATATGCGGATGACACCCAGCTCTATCTGTTGTTGGGCGGCCGGTCTGACTCCACACAGGAAGATCTGGACCAGGCGTTATAGGCTCTGGGTGGTTGGCTTAGACTGAGTCGAATGAAACTGAATCCGATGAAGACGGGAGTTGTGCCTGAGCCGGCGTGGCCCGAGGTTGGGATCCCACTTCCAACCTTTGATGGGGCACAGTTGGTGCCAGCGCTGGAGGTTAGGAGTCCGGGAGTGCTCCTGGATGACTCTTTAACAATGGAGGCCCAGGTAGCAGCCACTGCCAAGTCAGCCTTTGATCACCTCGAGATTAGACTACTGTAATGCTCTCTACATGGGGCTGCCCTTGTCCCAAATCCGGAAGCTAGAGCTAGTACAAAATGTTGCAGCCAGATTGTTGATGGGCCTCTCTATGTGGGAGCACATCCAGCCTGTGCTGAAAGCACTGCACTAGCTTCCAATAGCATACCGGATTCAAGGTACTGGTTTTCACCTTTAAAGCCCTTTATGGTCAGGGTCCGGCATACCTGAGGGACTGCCTTTCCCCATGCGTTCCCCAGAGAGGACTGCGTTCAGGGGCCCAAAACCGGCTGGCCCTCCCAGGCCCCAAAGATGTCAGGCTGGCGACAACCAGGGCCAGGGCCTTCTCAGTGGCGGCTCTGTACTGGTGGAATGAGCTCCCGGAAGAAATCAAGGCCCTGCAGGACCTTCTACAGTTCCGCAGGGCCTGCAACGTGGAGGTCTTCTACCAGGCTTTCGATTAGCAGCTGCCTTAAATACCGAGGAGTGTCCCTGTGCCCTGGCTTTACCACCTTCAGCCTGTCTCGCCACGTAATCTAGTTGATCAGTCTGAGCTGTTATGAGAACAACATCAAGACTAACACGTAAACAGCAGCATAGTGTAACCTATGATATTTGCTCTTGCACTTTACTTAACTATTGCTCCAGCACTTTATGACAATGGATGCTGACTATTACTGTTTTACAGTTTTATGTATGATTTTAATTGTATTTATTTGTAACTTTATGGAAGCCGCCCTAAGCCTGCTTTGCAGGGAGGGCGGGGTACAAATCAAACTAATAAATAAATAAACAAACATAAGCTGTGGAGTCTTGTGAGCAAAAATTCTGCTTTATGAGCTACTGGCATTAAAGTTGTGAGCGAGTGATTTGGCTACTACGGCCCCGGTCACACGGGCCGGAAAATGCGGGGGGGAAGCGTGGCTGTTTGCCCCTGAGTAAAGTAACGTGTGGCAGCCTAATCACATGTCCCGTCGAGGTCCTGTGGTTAGGCCGTTAGATGCCGATCACAGAGCTATCCTGCAGCGCGGCACAGAAGCAGCGCGGCATGATCACACTGGCAATCGCTAGGCGCTGCTTCCATGGCAAACGGGATTTTTTTTCTCACCAAAGTTTGTGCATGCGCATGATCATTTATGCGCATCCTGTGGAGACTTAAAAATATATATATCCGGTTTGTGACAGGACATGGACGGGTGCCGGATGCCATGGGATTCAAGTGGAAACACGATCAGACATCCGCCCTTGCCCTGCGTTTTCTGGAAACTAGTACATTGTATGTGGTAGTTTTTTACTCCGCATCTTCGGCGAGGAGCCATGGGTTAGCCACGGATGTACTACGCTTCCCAGATGTTGCGGTTTGATCGCGCACCAAAAATCCACCTATCATCCGTGTCTTTAGCGCAGCAACTCCTCCATGTGAATGGGACCTACATAACTTAGTTTGCTTCGGAGCCATTCTTCTTGAGCGAAGACAAAAAATATGTGAGCTGCAGGCTAAAAACCTGTAAGCTAGCTCACACTAACTCAGCTTAGAGGGAACACTGATCCCAAGACCTTCAACACTGGTTGGGGGGGGAGGAACACTGCAATCCTAAGAACACTCTCCGAAGCAAGGCTCTAAGTAAACCTACTTAGGATTGCTCTCAGAGTGTAAACACTCTTAATGAATTCTAATTCAGCACTTTCACACTAGATTCTCCCTTTATAGTTCTTTTCAGTGATTTCTAGATCAGCAACAGAATGATCTGGAAGGAGGACTGAAATGTTCTTCACTGGCTTCTAAACACTGCAATTTCTAATGTTAGATTTATGTCCTTGTATTCGTTCACATTGTGACTGACCTGACTGTCCTTTATAGAGAGCAGAAGGGAACTATTGACACATGATGGCATATATGAAATCGGAAGATGAGCCCAAGGTGTTAGCCAATCCTGTCATAGTATCATCTGAGTGTATAGGAGGCCCAAACTGGCATCTTGGTTTGTTGCACAGTTGGTCCCTGGGTTTGTGTCTTTGTTAGGTGGCTCACTGTTGTTTTGGGTCAGAGATTAGCTGCTTTAGGTGCTGTCTGTAAGCACAGAAAAACCTGCCACTCCAAGTCTATCAGAAATACTGCATTATTGAGCATGCGTGAAAGCATCCAACTGTTGTGGGTGGCGTTGCGACACTGTGTCTGAACAAAGAAGATGGCTGACAGAAACTTTGGCCTGATCCTGCAGGACCCCAGTCCCATTGACACTGGTGCTCTCTGGAACACTCCCTGTCCACCCAGCAAACCAGCCCCTCCCTCCCTCCCTGACTCAAAACACACACACACCCCATGGAACCTCCCATGCCCTGCCTCTGACCGTGTCTTTTGGCCATTTGGGAGCTTTAACACACTCAAGTCTTCCTTCAGCTGCAAATCTGTCTCTCAGTTCCTGCTACATCTGCTTTTTTGGATTACTCTACTCTACTCTAACCCAGTCTCCATCGTCATTCCCAGTCTCCCTCGGAGCCTCGTCCTTTCCTTTCTAAGGCCTCTTCCAAAGGATGTGCCTTGCCTCCCCTTTCCCCTCCCCTTCTCCCAAGTGCTGAAACCCAAACGTGCAGCTCTTGAATACCAAGCGGTGGCTAGTAGGAAGTTTTGTCCCTGTGGTAAGAGTCCCACAGAGGTGGGGCTAATATAGACCTGTGCGGCGGACAAGTCAAAGTCCTGCCCATTTCCTGAAAGCGACCAGTCGCCTCTAAACCTGGGTTGGAATATTCATGAGGCAGGTCACAGCCAATCAGGGCCTTTGGAATATTGGGAGAGCAGGTGGGAGGTGGGAGTTAGAGCCCAAAAGACAGTTAAACTGCTGTTTTCCTTCAGACCTGGCTGAGCCGCCAGGGAAGCTGGTTGTGGGACCTTTTTGGCTCCAGGAGAGACGGCTGGCCTCTGGGTCTCTGTCTTCAGAGGAAGCTGGCTGGCCGGGTGTGGTGGTGTCCAGGAGAGGCTCACACCTCATGCACACTCTTTAGTTCTCCAAGATCACGTTCCAGTGAAAAGTCTCCTCTGGGATTCAATCCGCCTGGATTCAAGATTCTCACTCGGGGCAGCAGGTGTGTCTACTCCACACTCCGGAGAGCTGCTGCAACTCAGAGCAAACGCCCTTGAGTTCGAAGGAGCACCAGGAGAAGCGCTGAGAGTCAGGCCCCTCAGCCTCCAGGCGGAAAGAGGCAGCAGATCAAGGAAGGAGAGGTGGAGGCAGAAGGCATCTTCAGTGCCCATTGTGGTTTTCTAGCAAAAGCTGCTCCAGGTGAGCATGAAAAGGACCTACAGAATATCTCTTGGAAGCAAGTTCCGTAGGACGCCTGTCCCGTCAAGGACCTGGCCCGTCCTGCTCCCCAAACAGCACCCGTGATGCTCATCTTAGCGGGGAGGAAAAGATGTCCCAGCCGGAGACTCCTGGGCAACTCTATGAAGCCCTCAGGTAAGCTCGCCCGCCTCCTCCACATGGGATAGGATAACCAAAGAGAGATCGCGGGATAAGTGAGTAGGAAATAGTCAATGGCATCCGTGATATATTTATGAAGGGGGTATCACTCTTTTATAGATTTTTTTAAAAGGAGATCACTATTAATGGTAATACTAATACAAATACAATTCTGTACATTCACACAAGAATAAATGCGAAAAATTATTCCACAGTGTTGAGAAGCACAGTCCAAGACTCTAAAGTTCTTACAAACAGTAAATTTTCTCTGTGTCTTTCTCGTGCTAATATTGGATTGCAGACAAATAGCATAAGGGTCATGAATGTGCAGACAGGCTTGCTCCAACACCCAGGGCTCTTTTTGTAGAAAAAGCCCAGCAGGAACTCATTAGCATAATAGGCCACACCCAACAGCAGGAACTCATTAGCATATTGGGCCACACCCCTGACAGCACAGCTCATTAGCACATTAGGCCGCACCCCCATCTTACCAGAAGTGTGGTTATCCAGCCACACCCACCTTTTGCTTCTTATTCTGTTTACCTTTTTGGTGTCAAAACCCAGGGCCTTTTTTTGTAGCAGGAACTCTTTTGCATGTTAGGCCACACACCCCTAATGTAGCCAATCCTAATGAGTTTCTGCTGTTGGGTGTGGCCTATTATGCTAATGAGTTCCTGCTGGGCGTGGCCAACTTGGGAGCCGTTCCTGCCCAAAAATAGCCCTGCCAACACCTGTTTCATAAGGCTTCTTCAGGGCAGAATACCCAGTGAATCCTTTCCTACTCGG
>NW_015160331.1:12600-16654 GCF_001447785.1 Gekko japonicus
ATCTCTGCATACTCACTCTCTGCATAACGCTCTCTCTCAGTGAAATCTTCTCTTACCCAGTTTCCCACCCTGGGCCTGGAGGTCTTCAGGAATTACAGCTGCTGTCCAGATGACACAGGTCTAGGGCTGCCCAGCCCTCAGTGGGGTGGGGAATCCCCCGCCCCCAGGGTCCGGTTCTCCACTGCCACTTGGATTTTTATTTTAAATGCAGCCTCAGGTACTTACTGGAAGTTCTTACTGGAAGTGACAAAGGGTAGGGTAGCTCTGGCAATTGCTGGAAGCTCTGTGGGCCAGTGATTCCTAGAGCTGCCCTTTGTCGCTTCCAGTAAGAACGTCCAATAAGTACGTGAGGCTGCGGTTTGTTTGTTTTTTCATTCCCCCATAATGCTGCCTCCACCAACTTGTCAGGCGCTGCTCAGGACCCCTGGAGAAAGTGGCTTAATTGGAAGGTGGACTGTACAGAATTACTCTGTGATAAGGAGGTCCCTACCCTTCCCCAAACTCTGCTCTCCCCAGGCTCCACTTCCAAATCTCCCGGAGATTTTCCAACCCAGGGCTGGCATCGACTACCCTAAGGCCAGTTGAAAACAGGACATACCCATAACGTATATGCTGGATCTGGTTTTCACTGCTGACAGATCCAACACATCTCCAACCCGATTAACCCAATTTACGAAAGCCGCTAGGTGTCCAATAATTACAGAGAATACTTTTTTTGGTATTAAGTGTCACCTAAAGTCTGAAGAAGTTGGTTTGTGTGGTTCTGCTGACGCTGATGTGATCATTTCTCCCTGCCAGGCTCATCCTTGCTTCTCAGCCTCAGAAGAGACCTACGTTCTCCACCATCGTCGCTCCCACAGACTTATGTCAAGGAGCCCCACGGCAGCTCCTGCAGTAGCCCCTGGGAGGCCTTCCTTGGCTTCATCTGAAAGGAAGGTGGAGCCGGCGTGGGGGGTGCTGAATGCCCCACCCCCTGCAGAAAGCCTCGAAGGCCAGCCTGTCACTCTGCTGCTGGAAGCAGGCCCAGGGATTCAGGACCTCAAGGGGGACTCTACTGTCTCCTTGGCATCCTCCTGCCTTGACTGACGGACACGGCTCTCCCCAATACCGTGCCTCAGCGATCCAGAAAAGACATGGCTTCGGGCACTACGGGATCCCGGCAGGCATATTTGCTCCCATCGAGGCGATCAGCATTTAATGTACCTGGCTTTGGGTGCTGCCTTGGCCTGGGCTCCCGTTAAGGTGAACCACAGAGCTCATCATGCCATGACTGAGCTTCGGAGCTTGAGCCCCAGGGGAGTCTGGAATTTCCTGGCAGGATGGAAGGGAAAGGATTAGACTCTTCACTGTGAGGGAAAGGCTGGTCATCCAGCCCACAGGGTGTGCCACCTGAGCCCCCCCCCAAACTCCTTCCTCAGGCCAAGAACTGACAATCGCTGAAAACACCCAGGACGGAGTGGCATGATGGGGCATGGTGGTGACTGTTTGGGGGTGGGGGACAGTGGTGCAGCTTCTGAAACAGAGTGAGAGCCTCCAGGATGCATTGCTCCTCGTTGGAGAATGGGGTTCAGTCCTGAGGCACTCTGTCCACATCTCCCTGAGGTGAGGCAAACTGTGGCAATCTTTGGGAGCCTCCGGCTCCTACCTGGCACCTCTCCGTTTGGCTGGTCCTGCTCATTGTCCCGCAACCCCGAGGTTTCCTGCATCATCCCTCCTCACAGAGCTCCCCTCCCTCTGACGGCCGGGAACAAAGGTTGCCTCCACAAAAGATGTACCTGAGCTGCTCCACAGCACCTATGGCCACTATTAATATGGGCTCAATGTTGAAAAATGAGTTCAACGTGCAGGCCCGTAGCCATAAGGAGCCCCACAAGGGCGACGCTCCCTCCCTAATTTGCCCCACCGCTTCACCAATCACCTGGAGCGGGAGGGGTCAGGAGGAGGCCTTCCCACCTTGTTCCCATCTCTTGTTCGGAACCAGGCCACCCTGCTGGCCTTCCCATGTCATCCGGGTACCGGCCTGGCTGTGAGCGGGAAGCCCAGATTGGGGGTGGCGTGGCTCCTGCGGTGGGGCTTGGATCTTCAGCTCATCAGCTCGGCTCCCTTTCAGTTTCTCTGGGCCCCTGGGATCAGTGTGTTGGTTTGGCTCCTCATTGGTCAGCTGGTCCCTCTGGCTCGGTTCTTTGGTGTTCGATTGCAGCGGCTGGTTGGCAATTGGTTCCTGCCAGCTTTTCGCTTGGCCTGTGAAGTTTTGCTCTGCTGAAGCTTCTCTTTGAGAGCCAGTTTGGCGTAGTGGTTAAGTGTGCAGACTCTAATCTGGGAGAACCGGGTTTGATTCCCCACGCCTCCACTTGCAGTTGTTGGATGTCCTTTGGGTCAGTCACAAGCTCTGGCACAGCTGTCCTTGAAAAAGAGCAGTTTGTGTCAGAGTTCTCTCAGCCCCACCCACCTCACAGGGTGTCTGTTGTGGGGAGGGGAAGGGAAAGGAGTTTGTAAGCCGCTCTGAGACTCCAAGTGAAGGGCGGGGTATAA
Source organism: Gekko japonicus (assembly GCF_001447785.1). Lineage (NCBI taxonomy): Eukaryota > Metazoa > Chordata > Lepidosauria > Squamata > Gekkonidae > Gekko > Gekko japonicus. The sequence goes on from NW_015160331.1 coordinate 15,133, forward strand.
ATCCAATCTCCCTCCTCCTCCTCTTCTGTTTCTTCTGGGATCTCCTGTGGTTTTGGCACGCCAGAGTACAGCCTTCCAGATCTGCTGTTTCCAGGGCTGGTGAAGGCTGCCCCCTGGGTGGGGGCCTCAGTCTTCTTGGGGCCCCAAGGAGCTGAGGAGGCCCAGCCGAGAGTGTACAGCTGTGGGACTGAGTTCAACATCCATTCTTCTCCTTTGGAGTGAGTCCATTTCTTTTAAGGTTAAAGAGGCTGGCCCTGAGTCTCACTCGCCTCAATTTGCTCCCCGACTGCCTGTTTCAGAAAGGGCAGTGTTGGCTGCCCTCTCCCCTCCTGGACCCTGCACCTTCCACAGAGGCCCCCAGGAAGTTTGAGTGGCACTTCCGGCCCAGGAAGTTGCTAAAGTGAGGTTGTAAGCAGGGTCCCTGCTGCCCAGGAGGGGGCGGGGCAGTTCCCACCCCACAGAAAGCAGTCAGCCTCGTGCAGGGGTCATTCCTGCAGGTGCGCACAGGAGGGAATTCCTACACAGCTGGTTTTCACTGGGCTCTTGAGAATTTGCCAGGAGCGTCGGCCTGCTTCACTACAGCATCAGCGGGCAGGGTGAGGCGCCTTAAAAATGGTGGAGGGGCTCGAGGGTGGAGCACGATCAGGAGCTATCGAGTGGCGGCTATCCAGAGTGGCAGTCAGCAGCCCCCTGTGGCTCCCCAGCACCACCAGCTGACCCAAACGTAAACCCAGCCAGCCTTCTCAAGTCGAACACAGAGCTGGAAGGGGCCTCAAGGGTCATCTAGTCCAACCGTTGCTCAACACAGGAAATCCCCCCCCGTGACCCCTGCTGTATGCCCAGAGGAAGGGGGGAAACCCTCCAGGATCCATGGCCAACCTGGCCTGGGGGGGGGAATTCCTTCCTGACCCCAAAATGGCGACCAGCGTTACCCTGGGCATCGAAGAATAGGCCATGAAAGCAGGGCTGGAGATGCCAGTTTGGGCTTCAGGCCAACACCCAGTTTCTGCCCTGAGTGAAAGAGAGCAGCCCAGTCCCCCAAAGGCTCCTTGTTCAGACAGACTCAGCATGGCTGAACACAAGAGGTGCCCCCCTTCTCAGCAGTCCCATCAGCTCCACTTCCTTTCCCTTTCCACATTCCCACATGAGCCTGGGGCGATTCCTCGCCTGCAGGCTGCTCTCAGGGGTCTTCCTGGGCCAAAGGAGGTGAGGTGAGGAGCGGGCCTCACAGCCCCCTCCGGCTCTTGTCCCCTCGCCTTGAGCTCGGGCCTCTAGAAGGTACCAGGTAGGGATGCCAGCCTCCTGGTGGGACCTGGGGATCCCCCGGAATCACAGCTCATCTGCAGACTACAGAGAGCAGTTCCCCTGGAGAAAATGGGTGCTTTGGAGGGTGGACTCTGTGGCACTGCACTCCACTCCAGTTTGGTGTAGTGGTTAAGTGTGTGGACTCTAATCTGGGAGAACCGGGTTTGATTCCCCACGCCTCCACTTGCGCCTGCTGGATGACCTTGGGCGAGCCATA
>NW_015160331.1:18078-18239 GCF_001447785.1 Gekko japonicus
TACCCATTCAAAGAAAACGGGAAGCATCTTTTACTATGTCAGCACAGGAATGATGTCAGTTCCACAGAATAATGCATTTGCTATCATTGTGAGGCTGCTCTCTTTCACTCTGGGCGGAAAGAAGCTGTTGGCCTGAAGGCCAGACTGGAGTCTCTACCCAG
>NW_015160331.1:18382-18540 GCF_001447785.1 Gekko japonicus
ACTCCTCCACTTGCCCCTGCTGGATGACCTTGGGCAAGCCGTAGTTCTGATAAGAGCTGTCCTTAAAAAAGAGCAGTTTCTGTCAGAGCTCTCTCAGCCCCACCTACCTCACAGGGTGTCTGTTGTGGGGAGGGGAAGGGAAAGGAGTTTGTAAGCCG
>NW_015160331.1:18661-19065 GCF_001447785.1 Gekko japonicus
TGGGGGGACATTCTGGAGGTGGGTGGGAATGCCACAAGCCCTGCCCCCAAGAGCGACCACCTGCCTGGCCAACCCTCTCCCTCACCTTCTGCCCCCTTTAAAAGCCCTGCCCCCAAGAGCGACCAACTGCCTGGCCAACCCTCTCCCTCACCTTCTGCCCCATTTAAAAGACTTCAGCTGATCGGCAGGGACCACGTGGCCTGCCGACCAGCTGGAGGGCCCTTTAAATCTAGCAGGAGGAAGGGAGGGGGACAGTTGCAGGTCACACACTCGGCTTGCAAAAAGACCTTTAAAAGGGTATTTTTGTGACCTGAGCAAGCGGCTCGCAATCACCCCTCCCCCCTGTTAGATTTAAAGGGCCCTCCAGCTGGTCGGCAGGCCACATGGTCCCTGCTGATACGCTG
>NW_015160331.1:19175-21670 GCF_001447785.1 Gekko japonicus
GGGGTGGCCGGGTGGGTGGTCAGTCTTGGGGGCAGGGCTTGGGGAGGGGCTTCCCCCACCAGCCAGCTGGCTGGGGGTGGATTGAAGCCCCCAGCAGCAGGGGAACCCCTGCCTGTACCTGGGGGCTCACAACGCGACCACAGAGGGGAATTTCCTGTGTTGAGCAAGGGTTGGACATAGGGTTGCCAAGTCCGTGTATGTCCCTGGAGGACTTTGGGGGGCGTTCCAGGAGGGGGCGGGGAATCCCCAACATGATGTCACATTAGGGATGTCCCTGCTCCAAGCCCCTCCCCAGAGAACTATCACGGGAGGCCACCCCTCTCCCTAATGTCCTGCAAGGCTTAAAGGGCCCCCTCTCCCTAATGTCCTGCAAGGTTTAAAGGGCCCGCCGATCAGATGGAGGGCCCTTTAAATCTTGCAAGAGGGGAGGAGGCGGCTGCTGCTTGGAATTCAGGCCCACGGGGCCTGGTCACCACTGGCCAGAAGCACTTAAAAGGACCCCTTTAAGTGCTTTCAGCTAGTGCCCCTGCCAGCTGCAAGCACTTAAAAGGGTTCCTTTAAGTGGTTCCAGCCGGCAGTCCCGCATGCCCGATCTTGGAACGGCATTACTGCTCGGAGGTCAGGCGCGCGGTGCCTGGTCCCTGCCAGCTCCAAGCACTTAAAGGGATCCCTTTAAGTGCTTCCAGCTGGGAGCCCCCTGCTCCTGCTCTCCGAGCGGCATTACCGGTCGGAGATTGGACACACGGGGCCTCGTCCCCACCCACTGCAAGCACTTAAAGGAGTCCCTTTATGTGCTTGCAGCTGGTGGGCCCTGCTTGCCCAATCTCCAAGTGTCATTACTGCTCAGAGATCGGACACACAGGACCTGGTCCCTGCCGGCTCCAAGCACTTAAATGGGTCTCTTTAAGTGCTTCCAACTGGCAGCCCCGCGTGCCCAATCTCCAAGCGGCAATGCTGCTTGGAATTCAGGGATGCCGCCCACAGCCGTGCCTCTCCCTCCTCTCAAGGGAGAAGGGAGAGAGATGGCTGTGGGTGTTTGGGCTTGGGGGCAGGTTGGACCCCCCCAAAAGCGGATAAACCCCCCTAGGCCGGGGGGGGGGGGCTGGCAACCCTAGTTGGACTAGTGGACCCTTGAGGTCCCTTCCAGCTCTATGATATTTCTGTTCCACTTGGGAAGGCTCAGGGCCATAAATAATGTGGCTCCTCCTTCTGCTGCCAGCTGGTGATGCTGGGAGGAGCCACAGGGGCTGCCAAATGCTGCAGGCAAAGACCCAGATGGGGCCCTCTCTGCTAGTCTTGGTAGCTCTTGGTGTTCCACCCTCCAGCCGCTCAGCCATTTTTGAAGGAGCCTCACCCTGCCTGCTGTGGCTGTGGTGAAGCAGGCTGCCCGTCTTGGTGAACTGTCAAACTGCTCAAGAACTGGATGAAAAGCCACTCTATGGAGATTCCCTCCTGGCCCGTCGGGCTCACCAGTAACCAAAACCAGGGAAAAGGTAAAAACAGCAAAAGAGCCAGATGACAAAGGAGCTGCAAAGACCCAAGTCAACCCGCTGGCTGATGGGAAGGGTGGATGATCAAGCCTGCAAACCATCCAGGCTGGGCCGGGCCGACCTTTAGGGCCAGAGATTCTGTGACCATTTCCAGTTCCCCTCCTGGCTCATTCCCAGGGAGACTGACTGCTTCTCAGTAAGGATGGAAACACAGGGCCTACCCTGAATTAAGTAGCTATACCAGAGGTAGTACACCCTCGCCAGACTGGCACAAATGTTTAATTCAGAACCAAACAATATGTTACTCCCCCCCCCACAGAGTTTATGCATGTTTTTACGTGTTCCCTGCGGCCACACAGCAGCTGTGGGGAACGGCTTCTAAAAGCAAACACACAAAAAGGGAGAGTCCAAATGGTGGCCCTGCAGGGGGAGACGGGGCTCTGGTTCCCCCCACAAGCTGTTTTCTTGCGCAAAAATCAAACTGGGGAGGAGTTATTTTTGCTGTGCCATGAGTCTCTGTGCATACGGAGCAGGAATACTAGTTTTCACCCAAAAACACCATTTGGGGGCAGAGGCAGGAGTTGTTCCTCCCCCCACGGCACCATTCTGAGCCCATTTGGACTCTCTCTTGTAGAAGCTGTTCCATGCAGCTGCTGTGTATATATAGGAGCAAGATAATTCTGTGAGGTATTTAAGAGAAAAGAAAAACTATACGCAAAAAATGTTTGAACAACAATGGTATCCTTTTATTAATCACGGGAATCAAATGCACGGAATGAATAATGTTCAGCAAAAGATATTACTATCTGCTCACTTGAGGATATGGACTTTATTAGAGTTCTCTTTTCTTCTTTACCATAATATTATGACTTTATTTACTTATGTCATTGTACAGTTGTAAATGTATATATGTTTGCAATAAAGAAATGAAAAAAACGTTCTTCAGCTGTTTGAAATGGAATATTTATAAAATGTTTTCTTGGTTTTGATCAGATAAAATATTTT
>NW_015160331.1:22098-40462 GCF_001447785.1 Gekko japonicus
GGCTGCAAACACTCTGCATGATTCCAGTTCTGTGTGATTGTTCAGTTATATCACTCCATGTTCTACAGTAACCCTAATACCCTCTGCTCTATGGCCAGCCACCATGTAATGCATCACCAGAGGAGCTTCTTTTGAATCAAGTGTCAAGTATTTGGGGGGACAGTGTTACAGTTTTTGACGGTGGTGTTATATGCACAACCTCCAGAGGGTGGCTGGAGATCTCCTGGGATTACAGCTGATCTCCAGGTGAGAGAGACCATTTCCCCTGGAGAAAACGGCCACTTTGAAAGGTGGGCTCTATGGCAACATAGCCCACTGAAGCCCCTCCCCTCCCCAAGCCCGCCCTCCTCAGGCTCACCCCCCAAAACCTCCAAGTATTTTTCAACCTGGAGTTGGTAACCCTAGTCGATCTCCCACAGGGGCTCCTTCCTGTTGCTATGATGGGCCTGAAAGAACATGGCAGGAACGGAAGTTTTGTTGTCCTGCACGGAACAGCTTTGCTTCTGTCTGGCCACGTGGCTGCCGATCTACCTCTACTGCTGGGATGGGAACTGCTCCTGACAAAAGCGTCCCGAGGCCCCCCCCCCCAAGCTCACCTGCAAGTTAGGTGAGAAACCCCAAACAGACACATCTCCCTGTGCAATGGAAAGCCTGACATTAGGAGGTCTACTCAGAAGTGAGGCCCATGTTACTCATTGTGGCTTACTCTGAAGAAAGGATCCTCAGGATGGCAGCTGCAAACATGCACTCCCGGCTCTTCACCCATGGTTCAGGACATTTCCCAGGCAGAGGGGGAGGACGCCAACTTACCCTCCTGCTTCTTCCTCCTTCTGCAACAGAATGAGGCTGAAAGCAGCGGGCGGAAGAAGGGGGCGGGGCTTCATCGTGTGCCCCGCCCCCTGCACCTCACCCGGGGGAACAGCGACCCCTGCGATTCCCCCCCCCAAATCGACCTCTGGTCTGAAAGAACATGGCAGGAACTGAAGTTTTGCTGTCCTGCAGGGAACAGCTTTGTTTCTGCCTGGCCACATGGCTGCAGATCTGTCTCTACTGCTGGGATGGGAACAGCTCCTGACACAAGCGTCTGGAGCCTCCCCCCCCAGCTCACCTGAGAAACCCCGAACAGAGACACCTCCCTGTGCAATGGAAAGCCTGACACGGGGAGGGACCTTAAGAAGGACTACTCAGAAGTGAGGCCCATGTTACTAATTCTGGCTTACTCTGAAGAAAGGATCCTCAAGGTTGCAGCTGCAAACATGCACTCCCGGCTCTTCACCCATGGGTAAGGATATTTCCATTCAGCCAAGGTTCCTTTGGGCATACACTCTGCCAGGGCTCTTTCACACACACTAAATAACGCACCTTCAATCCACTTTGCAACTGGATTTTCCTGTGTGAAACGGCAACATCCACTTGCAAATGGTGGCTGAAGTGGACTGAAACTGCATCACTATCCAGGTCTGGCTGTAGATCATGAAGGATGCATTGGACTGGTCTGAGTCAGGAGCTGTGGGTGAGACCAGTGGTGCTCTGCAGGGTCGGTTCCAGGCTTTGGCGAGTCCTGGTCAGAGAGCACCATGGGCCCAATGTTCCCTCTAAACTGTGGAGTCTTGTGAGCAAATATTCTACTTGGTGAGCTACTGGCATTAAAGTTGTGAACGAGTGATCTGGCCACTGCAGACATTAGTTTGCCCTGGAGCCCTCCTTCCTGAGCCAAGACAAAATTGTGTGAGCCGAGGCTAAAAAACTGTGAGCCGGCTTACACGAACTCAGCTTAGAGGGAACACTGCATGGGCCCCCAAGCCCCTGTGGTGGGCCCCACAAAACCCCACGGTGAGAGCAGGTGTCATCAAAGACATTGTAGACACGCACAGCTATTTTCCGCGCGCCACAAACTGCTTCGTAGTTTTGGCTTTCGCGAGCTTGCAGGGTCCTGGAACTGGGTCAGTCACAAGTTCTCTCGGAGCTGTTCTCTCAAGAGCAGTTCTTGAAAGAGGTCTCTCAGCCCCACCTACCTCACAGGGTGTCTGTTGTGGGGACCTACCTGACAGGGTGTCTGTTGTGGGGAGGGGAAGGGAAAGGAGATTGTAAGATGCTCTAAGACTCTGAGTGAAGGGTGGGGTATAAATCCAATCTCCTCCTCCTCCTCCTCTTCTTCTTCCTCTCTCAGCCCCACCTACCTCACAGGCAATGTTCCCTCTAAGCTGTGGAGTCTTGTGAGCAAAATTTCTACTTTGTGAGCTGCTGGCATTAAAGTTGTGAGCAAGTGATTTGGCTGCTGCATAAATTAGCTTGCTCTGGAGTCATCCTCCCTGAGCTAAGACAAAAAATCTGTGAGCTGGAGGCTAAGATGTTGTGAGCTAGCTCACACTAACTCAGCTTAGAGGGAACACTGCTCACAGGGTGTCTGTTGTGGGGAGGGGAAGGAGATTGTAAGCTGCTCTGAGACTGTGAGTGAAGGGAAGGGTATAAATCCAATCTCCTCCTCCTCCTCTTCTTTTTCTTCCTCCTCCTCTTCTTTTTATTCCTCTTCTTCTTCCTCCTCTTTTTCTTCCTCTTCATCTTCTTCTTCCTCCTCTTCTTCTTCCTCTTCCTCCTCTTCTTCTTCCTCCTATTCTTCTTCTTCCTCCTATTCTTCCTCTTCCTCCTCTTCCTCCTCTTCTTCTTCCTCTTCCTCCTTTTCTTCTTCCTCCTATTCTTCCTCTTCCTCCTCCTCCTCTTCTTCTTCTTCTTCTTCTTCCACCTTAGAGGCCAACAAAGATTTTCGGGGCCTAAGATTTCAAGCTCTGACCCTTGAAAATTCATACCCGGGAAATCTTGCCGGGAGCCCTGGAACTGAGCCGGTTGTTAGCAAGGGGAACTGTGGCACGCACGCGCTCCCTCCTCCTAGAAATCCCGCCCCTTCTTTCTCGGGATTGGTCCGTAGCCCCGCTCTGTCTCCGCCCAGGAAGTCATTCGGCAGCAGCGGGGTGCGTGGGGGATGCGCAGCCTAGAGAGTGGACCTTAACGCTGGGGGGGGTCGGTCCACGGTGGATTCTCAGGCGGGAGAGAGACGTGGAGCGATTGCGTAAGTGGAGCCACCTTTCCAAACCCCGCGCTTGAGGACGGAGAGTCCTGCCTTTAGCCGGTCTCTTTGTGTCTCTCCTCCTGCCAGCCTAGCAGTTCGAAAGCAAGGAATTGCAAGTAGATAAATAGGGACCACTTCGGTGGGAAGGGAACAGCGTTCCGTGCGCCTCGGTGTTTAGTCATGCCGGCCACATGACCCCGGAAACGTCTTCGGACAGCGCTGGCTCTTCGGCTTGGAAACGGAGGTGAGCACCGCAACCCTAGAGTCGGACTCGACTGGCTTTCGAGCAGGGGAACCTTTACCTTTACCTTTGTGTCTCTCGCGAAAGGGCCGTCGTGCAGCCCTTCCTCTGAGGCGCGCTGTCATGGCTAACGGTAGCCGGAGACCCAGGGGTGTGCAGCAAACAGTCCCCGGGATCAGGTTCGTAAAATGGGCTCTGCTCTTCCTAGGGGGGGCTGGCACGGTTCTTTTGCCTACTACGGCCATGCCACCCTGGACCAATGTTCCCTCTAAGCTGTGGGGTTTTGTGAGCAAAAAATTCAACTTTGTGAGCTGCTGGCATTAAAGTTGTGAGCGAGCGATTTGGCTACTGCATAAATCAGTTTGCTCTGGAGCCCTCCTTTCTGAGCTGAGACAAAAATGTGTGAGCCGGAGGCTAAAAAACTGTGAGCTAGCTCACACTAACTCAGCTTAGAGGGAACACTGCCCTGGACACACCTGATCTCGGAAGCGAAGCAGGATCGGCCCTGGTTAGTACTTGGAGGGGGGCAATGTTCCCTCTAAGCCATGGAGTCTCATGAGCAAAAATTCTACTTTGTGAGCTACTGGCATTAAAGTTGTGAGCGAGCCATTTGGCTACTGCATAAACTAGTTTGCTCTGGAGCCCTCCTTCCTGAGCTAAGACAAAAATGTCTGAGCCAGAGGTTAAAAACCTGTGAGTTAGCTCACACTCACTCAGCTTAGAGGGAACACTGGAGGGGGGCATGGTTCTTTAGAATCAGAGCCTGCCTCTAAGTAAGCCAGCCTGATGAGAGCGGATTTGAAGCAGGACCGCAAGTTCACATTCCGGCTGTGCCAAGTTGCAGGGGAGGTTTGGAGTCTGTGACTTGGAAGGACACTCAGTTCAGCCTCCTTTCGCCTGCTGGGACTTTAAAGGGGGTGGGGGGAGGGGGTGCATTTCCATTTGGTAGCAGAGTTAACCCCTCTTCTTCGCAAATCCAAATTTCCCCTCCCCAGTTGCTCTGCTTGTGGGCCCAGGTGACCTGTTTGGCAGTCAGATTGTGGAGTTCAGTTTCGATTTGTTTGCCTCTTGGGTCACTCCTTCTCTCAGCCTGACCTGCTTCACAGGGCTGTTGTGCGGACAGGAATGGACAGGGGGAAGCTGTCTCGGGTTCTTTGAGAGAACAGGAAGAGAGGAGGTTTGTGTTTCCTTTTCATGCACGTCTTTGTTCTGTGGAGCACCACAAAAGAGGAAGATGGTAGCCCGGCTGCCCAGGTGTTCCCAAGGTGGTGCAATTTTCCTGGCACCAGTGAAGTGTTTTTGGAAAGTGGGTGGGGCCTGGTGGAGCCCTTGCCCAGGGGGAATCTGATTAGCTGGGCAGATTAAGAGGACACTGTTTCAACAGCACCTTCCACCACAGGGTTGGTTTTATTCTTGTTCCCTCATTCCCATTGTATTTTTAAAAATTATCCCTCTTCTCCCCTGCCCTTGGACTTCCTCCAGGCATATGTCTGTGTCTCCTGTGGTGGTCATTTTCGGGATGTGCCCACCACCCACATCAGAATGCCAAAGGTGCTTGTGGGCTCAAAAAGGCTGAGGACCCCTGGCTTAGTCTGTGCAGGTCCACATGTTATACAAGAAGTCCTGGCTTGCTGTCCCAGTTTGCTTTTTGTCTCATTTTTAATCAATGCTCCGTTTTGTCTTTTAAGAGCCACAAGTTCTACTAAAAAACATATCGACTTACTTCCAAAGTGAAACCACTAGGCACAGAATAAAAGTATAAACGAGGCCTCCAAAGATGCAGTCATGTCACGTGCCAAATGATATTTCACTGATAATAATCTAGAAAGGAAAAAAATGTATAAACCAAGGCAATCTACAATAAAAGTAATTAATAAATACAATTGTTTTGTTACTTCTGGTCCACAAAGCGCCTTCCAATGATTGTTTAGCCAAAGCATCCTCAGTAAAATTGTCCCTTTAGCAAAGAGCAGTGCTGATAGACTGAAGTGCTGGAGCTTTATACCAGGTGAAAGATGATGCAATGGCTGCCACAGCTTAACCTTCAGTCATATAGTGAAGCACCTTATACTGTGGTAGCAACAGCTGCCAAAGCAACATTTTAAAAATGTGTACAGGCAATCAGAACCCTTGCTGAGGAAAAGCATTACCTGTCCCCATCCACTTTCTAAAAACACTTGGTGGGCACCAAGAAAGGTACCAGTGGGGACAGTGGGCGCCATGTTGGGGACCCCTGCTCTATGTTCAAGTGGTTTGGGACCCATTTTCTTCTTTCCTTTGTTCTATAGTGCAGGTAAAGGCAAAGGTCCCCTTGCTCGAAAGCCAGTCGAATCCGACTCTAAGGTTGTGGTGCTCATCTCCATTTCAAAGCCGAAGAGCCAGCGCTGTCCGAAGACATTTCCGTGGTCATGTGGCCGGCATGACTAAACACCAAGGCGCATGGAACGCTGTTACCTTCCCACTGAAGTGGTACCTATTTATCTACTTGCAATTTCTTGCTTTCGAACTGCTAGGTTGGCAGGAGCTGGAGCTAGAGACGGGAGCTTACTCCGTCCTGCGGCACACTTGGGTCCCGAACTGCTGAACTACCGACCTTCCACAGCCTGCAGTTCAGCATCTTAACCACTTGAGCCACCGCAGCTCCTTATATGCAGGTACTAAGATGCTGATAGTGGCGTCTATTGGCAGTATGGAGATCGTGGCAACAAAATCTCTGGGGTGTGCTGGTTTATTTCTACAGAGCTCCTGGCTCTGATCTGTATTGTGGTGTCACCTGTAAGGCAATAAAGCATAAAGCAAGTAAAGAAAGAGAAATACTTAATCCCTTTTTAAAAATATTTTATTTTGGTTTTTTACAACAAATATTACAAAATACATATGTTTGATTTTACAACAATTTTTGGAGCTTCTTATCCATACATTTCTAACCACCTGTCTATTTTCTGCCATCTTTTCTTGAACACACTGTCAGGTTTTCCTGCCAGTAACATATTTAATTTATCCATTTCTTTTATATCCATGATTTTTATAATTAATTCCTCCCTGTTTGGCACTTTATCAGATTTCCAACATTTTGCTATGGCTATTCTAGCGCTTGTGAGGATGTAAAGTATCAAACGTGCATCATTATAGTTTATGCTGTCAGGTAACATGTTTAATAAGTATACTTTCTGGTACCAATGGTAGTTCTACTTCTACTATATCTAAAATGAGTTGTTTTATAATTTAAAATACTTAATCCTGATAAGCTGAGATCAGTCACGGGTAATAATGACCTTGCCTCAGCGACCTTAATTCAGCACTGCTGCCAGCTCTTGTGTCTTCATGTGTAAAATTAGATGTGGATGAGTCCAGGGATGCCTTTCGCCTTAAATGACAAGTAACTAAGGCTCCAGTATGCACATGCTCAGAGGCAGCCTGATTGTCAGCAGTGTTTCCTCTGAGCTAAGTTAATGTGAGCTAGCTCAGTTTTTTAGCCTCCAGCTCACCGTTTTTTGTCTTAGCTCAGGAAGGAGGGCTCCAGAGCAAACTAATTTATGCATTGGCCAAATGGCTCGCTCACAACTTTAATGCCGGTAGGTCACAAAATAGAATTTTTGCTCACAAGACTCCACAGCTCAGAGGGAGCATTGATTGTCAGGTGATGTCTGGTAACATTCTGGCAAAACAAGCCTAAGTTGGCTTTGCATCATGCTGGTCTTAAACATCGGCACTGATCGAGGGCCTCATTTTGGAACTTGTGTACAAAGAATTACAGGCAACTGATCATGGTGTATTCTGCCACTGTTGTATCAATAGGACAGAGAGTTCTTCAGCATTCTTTAAAAAAAATATATTTATCATTCAATTTATAGGCCGCCCTCCCCACCAAGCGGGCTCAGGGCGGCTAACCACAAGGCACGCATATCGATATATAAAACAAGATAAAACACGCAATTACAATATATACAAATAAAGTGCGTCAAGATGGTTACAAATGATGATCTTCCATTTAGAGATGGTGTCCGGAGGATACTTAGTCAGATCTTAAACTCAGTGGTGTCCGCACGCCATAGTGCCGCAGTTTGATCATCACGGACCATTCCAATACCTTGCTGTTTCCAAGTTCATTGTTGTTGTTGGTAGCGGCAGCTCCTACTTGAAAGCCTGGCGGAAGAGCTCCGTCTTGCAGGCCCTGCGGAACAGTGCAAGGTCCCGCAGGGCCCTGATCTTCTCCGGAAGCGTGTTCCACCAGGTAGGAGCCGCCACCGAAAAGGCTTTGGCCCTAGTAACAGCCAGCCTGGCCTCCTTGGGGCCTGGCGTCACCAACAGATGTTGCGTCCCCGACCGTAGTGCCCTTGGGGGTATGTACGGGGAAAGGCGGTCCCTCAGGTATATCGGACCCTGGCCTCCAGGAATTTTTTGGAGCATGTAGCGGAATGGGCCTGCTCCGGCCTGCAGACCCTGTTCCAACTTGCCCTCCAAGGTTTTCCCAACACCTGGAGAGGCTTTTCCTTCTCTCTCAGGTAACCACTACTACCACTTGACCTTTGTAAGGAATTGCCCACCAAGAGGGTCAGGACTCCCAGCTTTCCCTCCAAGATCTGAGGCTTTGCCTCTGTGTCTCCAGCTGTCCAGTACCTGGTCACCACAGTGACTGTTTACTGCCTTGTGGAGGAATAGCCACTTGCCAACTGCCTTCCTTCCTCTGGCGCTCCTTTTCAAATAGTGTGTCCAAGATGGTGGAGTTCTGTGTGGTACAGAGAACCACTACCAGCATCAAAAGTTATTAAGTATTTATTACAAATAAAATGTTCACAAGCATACTTTTAAGCACAGCACCAGAATGAGCAAGGGATTCAAAAGAAATGGGTAAAACACAATTCCTCTGTCCCTCTCTCTATATATATGCCCTATCAGATGTTACAATATGGGGCAGGCTCCTTAGCGTAGGAAATTACAGATCTCCACAGAGTTACCATTACCTTGAAGCTTCCTTCATGTGTCCAGGCCACCACATGGCTAATGGCTGCCTCTTCCAGACTTCAGCTAAGAGTTCTGTATGTTCTGATGGGCTCAGCACAAAAAGAGCTTCCTCCTTGCTTCCAAGAATTTTATCACCTCTCTTTCCCCCAACCACTGACCAGGTCAGGCTGGGTAAGAGAAACTTTTCCTGGAGAAAAGTCTCTCTGTTATTTAACACCTCCAAGGTCTCTGTTCCCTGCTCTAATGGGGGGGGGGGGCTTGACCATCCTATTGTCTAGACTTATTAGCACTTGTATGAAGGTGGGCTGAGGTAGGTTTGGGAAGCAACTGAACGGACTTCCTCCCTTCCTGCCTGTTCTCTGCCCAGAGAGAGAGAGAGAGAGAGAGAGAGAGAGAAAATTCAGAGTGAAGGTTTTGCTAATTTCAAGCCTCCAAAGAAAAAATGCATTGCTTCATATAGCATATTTAAGGCAAATGTTTTACAGTGTTACTGTTGTTTTTGCCAAATAGAAGTATTTGTTAAAGTTCAGGAAATGCTTGCCAAAGCGTGTGAAAAACAGGCTGCATCTGATGCTGCCTGGATTCAGTTTTTTGGATTTGCAGACTTGCCTTTTGTAAAACTGCAAAGCTGGCTTAATATTGAGTTACACTCTGGTTTTTGCTGGCTGATTAAACAAAGTGGACTTAACCAATGGCCTTGGGGGGGGGGTGAACAGGCTCTATTTTTATCCTTTTAAAGGCCCTTGACCAAATTATTGTTGTTTTTATCCCAAGCATTTCTTTGCTTTCTATTAAGTTTAGCTCCACCTACTGGTACTGGAAGAAAGAAACAGGCAATGCACTTTGTCAGGGCCAAATTAACTCAAAGAAACATGTTTGCCTTCTTCCAGGCACAAACGTAAGCTTAGTGGTTGCTGAAAGGAAGTGAAGACCTAAGTTTATTTTAATCAGCATATTTAATTCTGTATTTCTTTACTACAAGTGGGAAGGTGCCATCATGCCTGACTGCAGTAATCAGTCAGTAATCGGTTGAAAAGTTGGCAGTCTCAAAGTCCTTAACCCTGAACAAGACCTGAGTCCAAGGGCACCTTTAAGACCAAGAAAGTTTTATTCAAGGTATAAGCTTTTGTATACTCAGATTTTGTTCTGTTGCTTCAGACCAAAACGGCGGCCTGCCTGAATCTGTCCTTAGCCCTGAAATACGCACAGTGACCCCGTTCTTGAAAAACTCTTCTAGAACCTTAGACTCTTTTCCTGAGTCGGCTGTTGTACAACAGCTAGTTATTCTAGTGTCTAAGAACTTCTTGTGAGCCAGGAGATCCACAGTTCCGATTTCACTTTGCTTGTTGGCCTCTGGGAAGCTCTTGTTCTCTCGGTCTTGGTCTGTAATACAAAGTATGCCAAACTTATTAACCACATGTCCCGGTCCTGACGTCCCGGGCCTCTTCCAAGAACCCCCACCCGCCGCCGGTGTCTTGCAAACCCCACTCACAGCGTCCGAGAGCCCTCGGCCTTAGGGCCAGGCAACGCCACGCCAGGAGGGGGGTGGGGAAGAGCAGGAGGGGTGCCGAGCTGCGGCGCAACCCCTTGGTCGCCGGGCTCGCGGCCGGAGGGCCGGCCTCGGGGGACTGCAGACGATGACGACGGAGGCCACTCCGGAACGGCCTGGCGATCCTGTGTTTCCCCGGTGCCGGACGGGGATGAAGGGCCCCGCCCTGGCTCAGCGTCTGAGCCTTTATATGGAGGCGGGACCCTGAGTGATGGACACCTGGGTGTCCAGTGGGATGAGGGACTGGGGGGAGAAGGGTATAAAAGGGGAGCGTGCAAGGAGGCCGGGGAGGAAGAGGACTGCCAGGTCGAAAGAAAGGAACGTGCGAGTCCGCGGTCGGAGAGAGAAATGACCCGGCAAACGTTTCCTTAGAGACTTGTGCAGGGGGTTTGTTAGGACTGGCCACGGTGACGGAACCTGGCAGCCCAACCCCATTTCTGAGGCCTCCGTTCCCCGGTGAAGGTGGGGACGACTCTCGGAGACGGCGTCTGGTGGCGGGGAGGACCAAGGTCATCCAGCAGCTGCGAGTGGTGGGGAATCAAACCCGGTTCTCCCAGATTAGAGTCTACGCACTTAACCACTACACCAAACTGGCTCTCAGGGAGTAGGTGATGTGAAAGATCTTCACCTGAGACCCCTGGAGATTTGGTGCCAGTCAGAGAAGATCATGTTGACCTTGGGAGACCAAGGGTCTGATGTTGGTCAAGGCAGCTTTCATGAGCATTCGTTTGGAGGTAGTACTAGTCTCCCTTACGAGGCACTTGTAAAGATGACTAAGCTAAAGTACGTGGGGCGCTTCGAACACGCAAGGAAACAATTACGTCAGGGATTCTTGCTATCGTGCTGGTGGCGGTGGTTAATAGGTTCGGCATCCTGGTCCGTTGGCAGCCTGTTATTTAACTGTGGTCAAATATTTGCAAATGTTCCATGTAGTCAAGGATGCCAGTGTGTAGGTGGCAGATCTTTCCCCTCTTTTTCCTCGTTCCGGGGTGATGGGTAAGCAGGGGCATGTGGGAGGTCTCCTTGTGCCCGAAATCTGGCAACGCAGCCAAGTTTCTCTTCCCAGCCGTCTTCCACAACTGGAGCTATCTCCCAACGGGGAATTTGGCCTGATGCCTATGAAGTGCAAATGCCTTCCAAAAACGTGACTTCTGGCTTACAACAATTGCCATCACTTTGCTTTCTCCCCCTGTTTAAAAAATGTTTGGAAACGTTGGCGGCCCGTAGGGCTCCAGCGTAATTGTTCCCACTGATACTGATCTCACCTGAAGTTGTTCGGAGTTATAATAATTCACCTCTGGTTTTTTTTAATTAGTATGGTTGTCATACAGTAGAGGACGGTTTTTGTAAACTGGCAGAAATGTCACATTTGTTGCTTATTAAAGATTCTGTAGCAAAGCAGAGAATGAGGAGCCAGCCTTCTGGATGGGGTGACGCTCCATCAGAATTCACAGGTTCTCAGTTGGGGGACACTGTTAGATCTTTATTGACAAATGGGGGCTCAGATCCCCTCTGTGACACGCCACTCCTCTGACCACCTTTGGTTGGTTTGCCAGCTGAAGCCCTTCCTTGAGAAAGCTGATCTGGCCACAGTTATCCATTTTATGTTGTTGTTCAGTCGCACAGTCGAGTCCGACTCTTCGCAACCCCGTGGACCAGCTCCCGCCACGCCTTCCTGTCTTCCGCCGTCCTCTGAAGTTTGCTCAACTTCATGTTCGTTGCATCGGTGACACTGTCCAACCATCTCATCAGGGTCTTCTCCAGTGAGTGCTCCCTTCTCATTTGGTGGCCAAAGTATTTGAGCGTCAGTTTCATTATCTGGCCTTCCAGGGAACAGTCAGGATTGATTTCTTTTAGGACTGACTGATTTGATCTTCTTGCAGTCCAAGGGACTCCCAAGAGTCCCCTCATCAAAGATTTGGTGGCTGAGGCCACGAAAGGGAAGATCTTCTCGAAGCTCGATCTAAGGGACGCATATTTCCGGGTGCGCATCAGGGAGGGGGATGAGGGTAAAACGGCGTTCAACACCCCCTTGGGCCAGTTCGAGTACTTGGTTATGCCCTTCGGTCTTCAAGGGGCTCCAGCACCATAGTTCAAAAGAATCTGTTCTTCGGCGCTCGGCCTTCCTTATAGTTCAACTCTTGCAGCCATACATGACTACTGGGAATACCATTGCTTTGACCATGCGGACTTTTGTTGGCAGGGTGATGTCTCTACTTTTTATCATGCTGTTTAGGTTCGCCATCGCTTTCCTCCCAAGGAGCAGGCGTCTTTTAATTTCATGGCTGCTGTCACAGTCTGCAGTGATCTGGGATCCCAGGAATGTGAAGTCTGTCACTACTTCCACGACTTCCCCTTCTATTTGCCAAGGAGTGATGGGGCCGGATGCCATGATCTTAGTTTTTTTGATGTTGAGCTTCAAGCCCACTTTTGCGCTCTCCTCTTTTACCCTGAGCAAGAGACTCTTAAGGTCCTCTTCACTTTCTGCCATTAGAGTGGTATCGTCTGCATATCTGAGGTTGTTGATCTTTTCCCCAGCAATCTTAATTCCCGCTTGTGATTCATCCAGGCCAGCATTTCGCATGATGTACTCTGCATATATATTAAATAAGCAAGGCGACAATATACATCCTTGTCGTACTCCTTTTCCTATGCTGAACCAATCAGTTGTTCCATATCCGGTTCTAACTGTCGCTTCTTGGCCCTTATACAGGTTTCTCAAGAGACATGTGAGGTGGTCTGGTACTCCCATCTCTTTAAGGACCTGCCATAGTTTGTTGTGATCCACACAGTCAAAAGCTTTAGCATAGTCAATGAAGCAGAAGTAGATATTTTTCTGGTACTCTCTTGCTTTCTCCATAATCCAGCGAATGTTGGCAATTTGATCTCTAGTTCCTCTACCTCTTCGAAACCCAGCTTGTACTTCTGGTAGTTCTCTATCCACGTACTGTTGAAGCCTAGCTTGTAGGATCTTGAGCATGACCTTGCTAGCGTGTGATATGAGTGCAATTGTGCGATAGTTTGAACATTCCTTGGCATTGCCCTTCTTTGGGATTGGAATGTATACTGATCTTTTCCAATCCTGTGGCCACTGTTGCGTTTTCCAAATTTGCTGGCAAATGGAGTGCAGAACTTTAACAGCATCATCTTCTAAGACTTTGAATAGCTCAGCTGGAATACCATCACCTCCACTAGCTTTGTTGTTAGTAATGCTTTCTAAGGCCCATTTAACTTCACATTCCAGGATGTCTGGCTCGAGGTCAGTGATTATACCGTCGTGGTTGTCAAGGACATCGAGGTCTTTCTTGTATAGTTCTTCTGTGTATTCTTGCCATCTTTTCCTAATCTCTTCTGCTTCTGTTAGGTCCCTACCGTTTTTGTCCTTTATCATGGCCAGCTTTGCATGGAACGCTCCCTTGATTTCTCCAATTTTCTTGAAGAGATCTCTAGTCCTTCCCATTCTATTGTTTTCTTCTATTACTTTGCACTGTTCATTCAGGAAGGCCTCCTTATCTCTCCTTGCTGTTCTCTGGAAATCTGCGTTCAGTTGGGTAAATCTTTCCTTTTCGCCTTTGCCTTTCGCTTTCCTTCTTTCCTCTGCTATTTGTAAAGCCTCATCAGAAAGCCACTTTGCTTTCTTACATTTCTTTTTCTTTGGGATGGTGGTGATTGCTGCCTCCTGTACGATGTCACGAACCTCCGTCCATAGTTCTTCAGGCACTCTATCTATCAAATCCAGACCCTTGAATCTATTCTTCACCTCTACTGTATATTCATCAGGGATGCGATCTAGGTCAAACCTGAATGGCCTCGTGGTTTTCCCAATTTTCTTCAGTTTAAGTCTGAATTTTGCAATGAGTAGCTCATGATCTGAACCACAGTCAGCTCCAGGTCTTGTTTTTACTGACTGGATAGAGCTTCTCCATCTTTGACTGCAAATTATATAGTCAGTCTGATTTCGGTGTTGCCCATCTGGTGATGTCCATGTGTAGAGTCGCCTCTTAGGTTGTTGGAAAAGGGTGTTCGCTATGACCAGTGTGTTCTCTTGACAAAACTCTGTTAACCTTTGCCCTGCTTCATTTTGCTTTCCAAGGCCAAACTTGTCTGTCATTCCGGTTGCCTTTTGACTTCCTACTTTAGCATTCCAGTCCCCTATGATGATGAGGACATCATTTTTGGTGTTAGTTCTATGAGGTGTTGTAGGTCTTCATAGAACCGGTCCACTTCAGCCTCTTCTGCATCAGTGGTTGGGGCATAGACTTGGATTACTGTGATTCTGAATGGTTTGCCTTGGAATTGGACCAAAATCATTCTGTCATTTTTGAGATTGTATCCCAGTACTGACTTTTGCACTCTCTTGTTGACTATAAAGGCCACACCATTTTTTCTACGAGATTCCTGGCCACAGTAGTAGATATAATGGTCTTCTGAGTTAAATTCGCCCATTCCTGTTCACTTTAGTTCACTGATTCCTAAGATATCGATGTTCAGTCTTGCCATCTCATTTTTGACCACGTCAAGCTTACCTTGATTCATAGATCTTACATTCCAGGTTCCTATGCAGTATTGTTCTTTGCAGCATCGGACTTTCCTTTCACCATCAGACACATCCACAACTGAGCGTCCTTTTTATAGTTACCTGCAGGCTAGACTACTGCTGTGTGCTGTACATGGGGCTGCTGTTGGTGATGGTTCAGAAGCTTCGACTAGTTCAAAACGCAGCAGCGAATTGTACGCCCTGGTAAGGATAGCCCGTTCTTGTCAGATCTGGGAAGCGAAGCAGGGTTGGCCCTGGTTAGTATTTGGACGGGAGACCTCCAAGGAATACCAGGGTTGTGATGCGGAAGCTGGCAACGGCTAACCACTTCTGAGCGTCTCTTGCTTCAAAAACCCTGCAGGGTCGCCATAACTGGGCTGTGATTTGATGGCAATAAATAAATCATATGGCATAGATTTAGCCACGTGAAAGAATTTGTATTGGATACCGATTCACTTCCAGGCTCAGTTCAAAGTGCTGATTAGGATCTTTAATGTCGTGCGGTGCTAAGGACCAGAATGTTGAAGGACCATTTGAATTCCATAGGAACCCTCCCAGGTACCGCCATCTTAATCTGAAGCCCTACTGGGCACCATTGTTCTCTGAAATAAGGAGGTGGCCATATTCAAGATGAGGCTTTTTCTGGGGTGGCCTGTGGCTTATGGTAAACTCTCCCCACAGAGATTCACCTGGGGTCCAGTGGGCTGAGTATGAGACCTCTAAAAACTACAGGCCCATGCCAGAAGATGGCACCTCTTCTTCCAACCAGTGCTCCCTCTAAGCTGAGTTAGCATGAGCTAGCTCACAGTTTTTTAGCCTCCGGCTCACAGATTTTTGTCTTCGCTCAGGAAGGATGGCTCCAGAGCAAATTAATTTATGCAGTGGCCAAATGGCTCACAACTTTAATGCCAGTAGTTCACAAAGTGGAATTTTTGCTCACAAGACTCCACAGCTTGGAGGTAACATTGGTTCCAACTGCCTTTCTCATGACCTGACAGGAGGCCTTCTCTGGAACTCTTCCAGAGGAAAATCCTCTCATGTCCTCAGGAGAAAACAGTTCGGCACCTCCTCCTTCCCATTCTTGGCGCTTACCCCCCTCTTCTCCTGACCTGTCGCCCAGCCCAGCAAGCCACCTCTTGCCCAGCCTGTGTGGAAATCACCTCTCTGGAGGGCACCGTTTTCCGAGCAGGCCGGGCCCACTGCGTAACAAAAAACCAGCCACAGTGTCCTAATAATAAACAGAACATTTTTTTACCAGGCTTACAATAGCAAAGTGAATCGATTGCTTTGAACGATGGCAATAACGATTTTGATTTTCTTTGTTCCGCTGCCTCTGCTTGGACGGGAATATTGCACGTTCATGCCTCTCTGACGGCAGGCAGGTTGCCTCAGTGGCATGCTGAGGAGATCCGGACTGCCTTTGACCCAGGGGCTTCTGAGGAGATCTAACCCTCTTGGATTCTGCTTGTGCTGCTCTAAGGTACCCAATATGTATTATTATTTATTTCATTCATTTATATCCTGTCTTTCTCCCCAGTCGGGGCTGAAGGCAACTTACGTCATTGTGTTCCATGTTAACTGCCAACAACCCTGTGAGGTAGGTTAGGCAGAGTGAGATTTGAAACTGGGTCTCCCAGATCCTGGTCTGACACTCTAAAGCACAGGGACCCAGTGGGGTGCCCTTGGGTGCCCGACGCCACCTTTCCTGGTACCCGCCAAATGTTTTTAGAAAATGGGCAGGACCAGGCAGGGCTTCTGCCCAGTTAGGCTTCTGATTGGCCAATGGAGATTTGATTGGCTGTGCAGACTTTTAAACGTGTCGCTTTGGCAGCAGCTGCCTCTGCAGCATCGGGATCCTGACTATGCGATGGAAGAGAATCTGCAGCAGCCATTTTGTGACTGGACCCAGCACACTGTACCAGAGGTCCAAAGGTGCCCCCAGGCTGAAAAACATTGGGGAACCCTGCTCTAACCACGACACCACATTGGCATAAATGAATTAATTTTGACGACAATCCACCTTTTTTTAGGGCAACATCAAGGTGTCGAGGGGGGCTTTGAGCAGTAGAGACCTGGTGTCAAGTCGCGGCTAAGCTATTGATTTGCTGTATGAATTGGATAGTTCCCAGTTTAAACCTTGCTTCTGCCAGGAACTCACTAAATGGCTTTAGGCGAGCTACACTCCTTCACACTGGGCTAATAAGAGAGGCCTACCTTGCAAGGTGCTGGTCAGACTCAGGCCTTAGAACAATATAATGTGTGAAAACAGTTTAAGAAGAAGAAGAAGAGATTGGATTTATGCCTCACCCTTCACTACCCAAAGGAGTCTCAAAGTGGCTTTCCCTTCCCCTCCCCACAACAGACACCCTGTGAGGGAGGTGGGGCTGAGAGCTCTCTCTCAAGAACTGCCCTTGAGAGAACAGCTCTGAAAGAACTTGTGACTGATCCAAGGTCACACCAGCAGCTGCACACAGAGGAGTGGGGAATCAAACCCGGTTCTCCCGGATTAGAGTCCACGCACTTAACCACGACACCAAACTGGCATAAGCATAAAAGTGAAGTGTTAATAACTTTTCCCTCCACCTCTCCAACCGGGTATGATTTCAAAGTGGCTTCCACCAGAGGTCTCTAAGCTGGGCTGTTTGGGAGGGATGCTAACCTCCAGGTGGGGCCTGGAGACCTCTGGCTATTGCAATTGACAGAGGTCTCCAGAGGACAGAGGTCTCCGGAGGTCCCTCCCCTGGCTCCACCCCCAAAATCTTCAAGTATTTCCCAACTCGGAGCTGGCAACCCCAGGACACCCGGCAGCCTGCTCAGTCATCTCTGCCTCTGTTTGGCAGGGATCCAGCCAGCACGTGAAGGGGTGTTGCCTGAGTAAGAATGCACCTTGGAATCTATGCGACAGGGCACATAGTTCAGATGGCTGGATTCCTTCTCTTCTCTCCCACCTCAAAAATCAAATCTCCTCCCTCCCTGTGCTGTGTGAGGACAGCCCGTCTGGAATGACCCATCTCCTTCCCCACATTTTTGTCATTATAAAGAATGGCTTCATGGAAGCATATTTAGATGCTCCTCTTTTGAATCCTTAAAAAAAGGTTCTCTGCAAGTAGAAAAGTAGCCTTACCTTCTCCCTGCTATGCTAGTTTTCTTCTTGCAAGGAGGTTTTCTTTTAAGGAGAGCATTCTATAATGGTATCCTCCACCTGTAGTCCAAAGTGATGGATAAGAACATAAGAGAAGCCAATGTTGGATCAGGCCAATGGCCCATCCAGTCCAACACTCTGTCACACAGTGGCCAAAAATACCAGGTCCAGCAGTGGGGCCAGGACACTAGAAGCCCTTCCCACTGTTGCCCCCCCCCCCCAAGCACCAACTCAACTATCTCAGGATCGCTCAACTACCTCAGGATCGATCCAGGTAGTCAGCTGTGTTGGTCTGAAACAGCAGAACAATGTTTGAGTCCAGTGGCACCTTTAAGACCAATAAAGGTTTATTCTGGGTATGAGCTTTCATGTGCACATACCTTGAATAAAACTTTGTTGGTCTTAAAGGTGCCACTGGACTCTAAAATTTGTTCTACTACCTCAGGATCCTAACCCTGGAACAACAGCACATTGGGGCCGGTATCCCTGTAAGAGGAAAGGAGAAAATTCATGCTGGTTACCTACTGAAACAATGCACACAAGGGTGTCTATTTCTATATTTTATGGGGAACTGTTATATTAGGACTTTAAGGCCAATTCCCAGAGATTCTAAAGGAGCGGTTGGGTGGGACCAGGACAGTTGGAGCCCGTTCATTTGGCAGTTTGTCACGTTCTAATAAATGCCGTTCCGCTGCTGATTCCTGGCCTGTTAGGAAACGTTACATGGTGTCTGAAGCAGTCTCACAAATCATTAGGAGCAGCACAGTGAGTATGGGAAACCCCCAAGAAAAAGCATAGCCGTGCTGATCCGCAGTAGATCTGACCAAGGGAGCTTTGAATCTCAAAGGCACACCCCCCCCCCC
>NW_015160331.1:41123-55058 GCF_001447785.1 Gekko japonicus
CTGTGAGAAAAACACACCAGGGGGGGGGGGGTAAACAACGGCACAGAGTCGGGATAAGACCATCCCGACACCATGAGAGTGCACTGAAGCGAACAGGCAGGTGAAAGTCCCTCCGTGGCCCGTAGCAACCTGTTTGCTACTGGATGTTCCTCAGTGTGTTTTTACTCCGCTTCTGTGGCAGAGCAAAACGGGTTGCCGACAGGTGCTGGGCGCTTCCCAGATGTTCGTGTCTGATCGCACCCTTTAAATCAGCCCAGCGTTTCGCGCCTATGGCGCGGCTAATTGTGTGTGTGATCAACGCCCTAGCTGTTCCCAAGGGGGGGAAAACGATTTTTTTTTTTAATGGAGCGCCGTAAACCTGCCTTGCCCTTATCCCTAGTGGGAAGCTGTGACGACCCCTTAACTGGGGAGGTCTGGTTTTCCTTTAAACGTGTTCTTATGTTTTATTTTACTTTGGGTATCCGGCTGCCACCAGGAAATTTTAAAAAGGATTTCCAAACCTTTATGTTTTACTCTTGATATTACTGGGTAGGTAGTTCGAGGGTTTAGGCTTTTGAGGAACTATGTGGTCTGAGGAAGGATTCTTTACTGAGCTGGTATACTTGAAGGAAATAGGATTTATTTAAAGAAAGCATAAATACAAGGGTAAACAATGTAAACAGTACTGGGAATGATTTGAACAAATGCTTGGTGTCTCTCACAAGCTTCTCCTTTACTGACAGGGAGGTTTCAAGCAACTTTGTAACACTTTTCACTGTACTTTTTCCTAGACTCTCAGCTTTCAATTGTAACTCCTATAACACAGAACTGAATGTCTCTCCTTTCACACACAAATATTTAACTCAGAACTCTTATATCACACAAGACTGCTTCACAGTGATAAGTCTCCTTCCCTCAGAGACAGAACTTAACTCTTAACTGTCTTTCTCCGCAGTCATCTCCCTAACTGTCACTCTTGACAGACATAAATATCATCCACACAGCATCACTTCCAAAACCCCTCCCCCTCTCTGTCACTCACCATTCACACCACTTGCCTGTTTCAACCACACTAGACTTTCATACAGCTATGCATCCAAACTTTTAAAGACACACACGCATATAAACAAGGAATTGTTACAGAAGCCTTGATGAAAACCAGGGGCGTTGGGAAGAGCATTTTCACTCGCGGCGACTATGATCTTGAGAGCGGATAAAACGCCACTCTGAATGCTGGCAAGCGATGTTAAAAGGGCAGAAGTGGGAGATGGATGTCTCTGATCTGAAGGGCCCCATAATGGCTATTGACCGTTCTGACTCTTCTCTCTCTTTCCCCCTTCCTCTAGGCAAAAATGTCCACAGTTTCTAAGGCTCGGAGGCTGGAAGGTGCGGACAAGAACATCTGGTACGCTCCTGTTGAGACTGGTTCCTTGGGTGGGCTGGGCTCAGTTGCGGGGAATGGTTTGCCCACCCCCCACCCTTCCATCAGTGGCCCTGGACGTTGCTGACTTGTGGGGGCTCAGGGTGGCATTCCTCCCTCTTGCAGGGTGTGGCTCGTCTTGGGGCCAAACTGGACCATTCTGGCTCTTTAAACACAGCATTATCTCCTGCCCTGAAACAGAGGGGGCGGGGAGCAGGTTGGATTTTTAAAGCGGGGGGGGGGATTCTAGTGACAGATTAAAACACCATCCCTTCTGATTTACCTCTGTTACAAACCAGCCCCGTAGCTAGGGATTTTTGGGGGAGGGGGCCTGGGAGGGTGCAGCTAATTAAATAATAGTTAATTACATTAATTCAATTTGGGGCCAGCCCGGGAGGGAGAGGGCCCGGAAGAAACATTAGGGGGCCCGGCCACGTGGGCCCTGCGTTAGCTACGGGCCTGTTACAAACCCTCTGTGAAACGACCCAGTTTCTTTGGATTCCACGTGAAAGTAAGACTCCTTCTGCTCAAGGCAGATTCACAAAGTAATTCAGTTGATGGCTAAAAACCCCCTAAGCTGAGGCAGCTTCAAACCAAGACTTTTCAGTTTAGGCCTACCATTTACATACACTGAAGTGACGAATTCCTTTATCGAAATATTTTTTGCCCCGCCTTCGCCTTCTGAAGAGGTTCTGAAGTGATTTACGAAACGAGAATACCCAGACCTCTGGGAGGCTGCGGCTCAGTGGCAGAGCCTCTGCATGGCATGCAGAAGATCCCAGGTTCGATCCCCGGCATCTCCAGTTAGAAAGGAGCAGGCTGTAGGTGATGTGGAAGACCTTCTGCCCGAGACCCTGGAGAGCCGCTGCCAGTCTGAGTAGACAATACTGACCTTGATGGACCCATAATATCACTTTGCAGAAGGCAGCTTCCTGTATTCAAAATTGACATCGCCAGGGCTATTTTTGGGCAGGAGCGCACAGGAACGGAGTTCTGGCTGGCTTCAGAGTTGGCCATGCCCACTACAGCCAAAACCTCTGTGCGTGCCTGGCTACAGAGGGAAGGCCTGGAGAGCGACCCACCCCCCCGGCAACTCTGAGGCGGGTGGACCAGGGGGCCCCCTGGAAGGATCAGGGAGGCATTTGCCTTCCCCGGCCTGTCTGAGGGCCGGCTTGTCTGGGCTCCCTGCAGCTGCGGGGCGCCTGGGCAAGCCAAGGGAAGGCATGGGGTGTGGCCTAATATGCTAATGAGCTGTGCTTTCAGGGGTGTGACCTATTATGCTAATGAGTTCCTGCTGGGCTTTTTCTACAAAAAAAAGCCCTGGACATCACTAAAGACAGTAAAACCTCAATAAGCAGCGACATATCACCCAAGGCAGCTGAACCGAAAAGCTGACGTTGCCGTCTCAACGGTTTGCAAACGCCTTCACAGAGAACATTTACAAAACTGCCTAAAAATCAGTAAGACCGGGAGCCAGGGGTCATTTCGTAGAAAAAGAGGTGTAGGAGCTCATTAGCATAACTTATTTGCATGTGCCACACCCCCTGACCTCACCGGAAGTGTTTCAGAAGGCAACACCCACGGCTCAGGCCCCACTGGACTATTTTGGATTGCTAGCTATGGGGGGGGGGGAACGGGCAGATCTGTCCTCGCCGAGGAGGGAGAGGTGGTACCTGAATAAAACTTGGTCTTACAGGTGCCACTGGACTGTTTTGGACCGGGGCGGGGGGGGGAGGGGGGGGGCTCTGCAACTTACCAGGCTGCTTCTTGCTCTGACTGAGGGCTGCTGGGAGCAGGGGGGCTTGTTGCATGTGCCCACCCCCTGGGCGCTTTACTGCCAGAGCTCCGCTCCTGTGCGCTCCTGGAGGAAATGACCCCTGCCAGGAGCTGAGAAGGCCTGTGTTTGGGTGGGGATAGATCTGGTCCGCCTCCTTGAAGGCCCAGTTAGGAGGAATTACGGGTCGAATGAACCTGCTGCCTGGGCTCATAAAGATCTCTTCGCTCTGATAGCACACGGAACAAGATGCTGTCTTTTTTGTAACTGACCTGAAGCTGTCAAAGGCTTTCACAGCTGGAGTTCATTAGCTGCTGTAGTTTTTCCGGGTTGTATGGCCGTGGTCTTGGCCAAGACCACGGCCATACAACCCGGAAAATCTACAACAGCTAATGATCTGGAGCTGTCTCCCCACCCCCCACCCCGGTCTGCCTGTCCTGGAATCTTTATTTAATGTATCTATGCCTCGCTCTTCAGCCCAGTTGGCCCACAAAACAACTTGCAGTTAAAATGTGCCCCCATCTTTAGCTGCGCGTGGTTGTTGGTTCTCCCCCCCACCATGTACACACCCTACGCAGTGATAGGAGTATTCACCGAATACTTCTGTACCGGGCAAAGCGCTGACAAGCGGCCTGTTGCTAGACAGGATAATCAGCCCTTTGCTCTTACCCTCCCAGCTGTGGCGGCTGCTGCAGGATGGAGCATGAGGTGGGCGGGGGAAAGAGGTATATTCTACCGGGAACCGGTAGATCCAAGGAGACCCAGGTTGTGGTCTGTCTGTTTATGACCTTTAGAAACACATGAGTCATGGGACTGGAACAGTCTTTGGTCAGGGGCAATGCTCCCTCTAAGCTGTGGAGTACTTCGTGAGCTGCTGGCATTAAAGTTGTGAGCGAGCGATTGGGCTGCTGCATAAATCAGTTTGCCCTGGAGCCACCCTTCCTGAGGTACGACGAAAATGTGTGAGCCGGAGGCTAAAAAACTGTGAGCTAGCTCACACTAGCTCAGCTTAGAGGGAACACTGAGGGGCTGTGTGTACAAGTCGATACCAAGCCCAGAAAATAGAGGATCCGCTCCTGAATCTTCTAAAAGCCAGATGTTCTTCCTTCCCGGAGGTTTAACCTGTAAACCTCTCTTCCTGTTGCCCCTCTGGGTTTGTCATTTTCCCGTCGCTGTTTTGCAAATCCCCCTCTGCTGAGCAGAACCATCCCGCTGCCCCTTCGTGGTAACAGCTTACCACATTTTAGCCTCCCGACTCATCAGGACACCTTTACTCTGGACCGTCTTTGCTGATAGGTATAGGGGAAGATTGAAAGTTTGATCCACAGGGAGCTTAAAAGTGCCACATCCTTGCAATTAGCTGGCGTTTAGGTTGCCATAAAGATTTCCCTTGCTCGAAAGCTAGTAGAATCTGATTCTAGGGATGCGGTGCTCATCTCTGTTTCCAAGCCGAAGAGTCAGCGCTGTCCGAAGACGTTTCCGTGGTCATGTGGCCGGCATGACTAAACACCGAGGCACACGGAATGCTGTTGCCTTCCCACCGAAGTGGTGCCTTTTTATCTACTTGAAATTTCTAGTTTTCGAACTGCTAGGTTGGCAGGAGCTGGGGCCAGAGACGGGAGCTCACTCCGTCATGCAGCACTAGAGTCTCGAACTGCTGAACTACAGACCCTCCGGTCCACAGCTCAGCGTCTTAACCTCTGAGCCACTGTGGTCCCACTAGGTTACCAAGGCCCCTAGAAATCCTGGAACTCAATCTCTGTTGTGTTCTCTTCTCCTTAGGGTGGAGTTTGTGAAACTGGCCGCCACGTACAAGACGGTGAACCTCGGCCAAGGCTTCCCTAACTTTCCCCCGCCAGACTTTGTAAGGGAAGCATTCGTGGACGTGGTCAGCGAAAAAGATACCTTGATACACCAGTATACGCGGGCCTTCGTGAGTGAGGGTCTCCTCCTTCTCTCGGGCGGGCTCCCACGCTCCAGTTTGGGTTGTTGTAACAGTTGAACTAAGGTCTGGTTCACACCAGAGAATGAGGTGGCAACATAGTGGTGGTGGAACGGATTGCGCCACTGAAGATGGCCGGGGGAGGGTCGCATTTTGGAATGCTCCCCTAGGTTTTAAAAACTCACCTGCAAGTAGAAAATGAGCACAGCAGCTTTCCTCCCTGCTGTGCTGGTTCTCGGGGAGTGGTTTGGGGTTTTTTTTTTTTAATGCAAAGGAAAACCCAAAGCTGGACTTCCCTCAACTGCAGTGAGATGCAGTCCCTTCTGACGTTTCAGGGCTCTTCCTCGTCATTCTCCTGCATGTGTGAACCGCACCTAAGCGTTTGGCAGGAAAGGCGGGTCCTTGGACCACGGGCTGCTGCTTCTCTGCTGCAAAGTGGAGGCAAATTGCAGGATGGAAGTAGCGGGCAGATAAAGGGTTAAAGGGTCAAGTTTGAGGAGCTCCCTACCCCTGCTTCTTCCCTGCTGCTCCCCCCCCTCATCTGTGTGTGCTGCCAAACACGTGACACACATCCAGTGAACAGTAGCCATGTGTCAACCAGGTTAAAATGCCCAAGGGTTCTGAACATTTCCCTGGGAGACCAAAAAGGGTTGGAATGGCATCACAGAGGTGCTGAACACCTCTCTCTCTCTTTTTTTTTAATATAATATATTTATTGGGTTTTTACTATTATGAACCAATGCTGTACATATAAACACATTAAACAACAAGATTACTTTATAAAATTCCTAAGACATCACTTTTTTCTTCACAGCAGCACAGAGAAGCCAATCTTTTACTCTTCTTTTATACCAATTTACTCTTCTCCTTAATCTTACATTCATAACTGCGTTAAAAAGTTCTAAATCTATCTTTGACAGTTCTTACTGATAATTTCAATCATTCAAATGATGTATAACCTTATTTCACTCCTAAGCATCTTGTTGATTCCCTTACATACAGCACAGGGGCACAATATTAAATTAAATTTTTATATAATTTTTCAAATTATCAAATTTCCCATTTACCCTTTAAATTAATTAACCTTTTCACTAGCATTTAATTATCACATATTAACATGGTTTTGAGGTCATCTTACCAATTAATCCTGACATTATTACACATAATGTTATTAGTAGAGATGAGATGGAAATGGGAAGGTGGAAAAGATTTAAGTAAGGGAGAAATGTTTGAAAGTGAGAAGGAATGTGTATATCAATTAATTAACGGGGAGATTAAATTTGATTAGGTGAAAGGTGGTATGGAATGAATTTGGGGAATCTGTGAGTGGAAGAATGAGTGGGAATATTAATTAATCAATGGTTGAGTGCAAGAATGAGTGTGAATATTGAAATAAATAAAGGAGAGGGTGAATATATAGGAATTGATATGAATGACAGATATTAGGATTAGGAGAGAAAATGTTCTGGACACCTCTCTCCATCACTTGTCATCAATATATCTGTTTTTGCCTCCGCAACTGATTGTTCCTTCCCAGTTCCCAAGGGACATGAAAAGACAGGTGAGGTTGAAGATCAGTAAACAAGGAAGGTGGCCGGTGCTTTTGCATTCCTTTCTGGCTCCTCTCCCTGCCCTTGGGGGGCTGGGGTGGGGGACCCTTGAGAAGTTTCATTGATCAAAGCTTGGCTGACGTTCATTCATAAAGCGGCTTTGTTTTGAGCCGGGCCCGTGGATTCCCAAGCTCAGTGTTGTCTGCTCTGACCGGTAGCCGCTCTGCAGGTGGAGGTCTTTCGCAGCACCTACCGCCTGGTCCTTTCAACTGGAGATGCCAGGAATTGATTCTCTTTTTCTTTTTTTAAATATTTTTTTATTTTTATTTTAGATAACACATACAACCAGGGCTCTTTTTTGTAGCAGGAACTCCTTTGCATATTAGGCGACAGACCCGTAATGTAGCCAATCCTGCAAGAGCTTACAGTAGCCCCTGTAAGAAGAGCTCTGTAAGCTCTTGGAGGATTGGCTACATTAGAGGTGTGTCGCCTAATAGGCAAAGGAGTTCCTGCTACAAAAAGAGCCCTGCACTACACATCGTACCTATAACTAGTAACATTACAGGAATTGATTCTGGGGCCTCCTCCAGGCAAAGCGCCTGAGCTTCCACTGAGCCCACAGTCATGGGTCTGATGGGACTTGAACTCCCCAACCTCCGAATGGCTTCCTCTTCATACAGCCTCTGCGCACGCTCCATTGTGCCACAGAGCCGATCGTTTTGAAGGGACCATGTGTAACATTGAGGGAGGGTCTTCGACTCAGCGGCAGAGCCCTGTACGAATTGCCCGTGTTCAGTCCCTGGCATTTGCCAGTGCAAAGGATCCCACCTAGCTTGCGCTGGGCAAGATCTTTCTCCAACCGAGACCCCGGAGAACTCTTGCCATTCAGAGTAGATAAGACCTGAACTAGGCATAACCTTGCAAAGGCAGCGTCGTTTGTTCATGTCACCCTGAGTGCTGTGGCAGGGGGCAGAGCATCTGACGAGGAGCGAGAGTTGCCCGGTCCGACTCAGGAAATATCTGGGGACTTTGGGGGTGGAGCCAGGAGACTTTAGGGTGGAGCCAGGAGCAAGGATGTGGCATCACTTTTGTGATGTCACTCGGGTTGCCGGATGAGGCCGACAAGCTGGCGGGGGACTTACCAGGAGATTCCGGGAAGGGGAGGGAAGAACTCCGAAGGGAGTTCTGGCCGTCGCATTTAAAGGGACCGCATTTCTTTTAAATGCTTTCCCTCCATTGGAAGTAGTGGGGGATGGGGGCACCTTCTTCTGGGGCTCATAGAATTGGACCCCCTGGTCCAATCTTTTTGAAACTTGGGGAGGGTTTGAGGATAGGCACCACCAGCTACGCTGACAATTTGGTGCCTCTACCTCAAAAAACAGCCCCCCTCCGAGCCTCAGATACCCACAGATCAATTCTCCATTATACCCTATGGGGACCAGTCTCCATAGGGTATAATAGAGTGCCCAGCGGCCATTCTCCCCCCCCCACTTTGTGACAGCCCTGAAGTGGGGGGAGGGCTCCAAACCAGGGGATCGCCCAACCCCATCTGGGGATTGGCAACCCTACTAGAAGCAAGGATTCCCAAGTTCGAATTCCCCCTCTGCCTTGAGTCTCTTTGGGTCCATTGCACTCTGAGTGTAACCTACATCACAGGTCGCTTGAGAGGGCGAAAGGGCTGGTCTGCAGCCGAACCGTTAGGCCGGAGTCCAGGAGCACCAGAGAGGCCAAGAAAGCAGCACTGACTCTCGAAAGCTTCTGCCCTGAAAATCTTATTGGTCCAATGGGTCTATATCACAGGGTTGTTGTTAGTGAGGAGGAGCCAAATCATGCCTCTTGGAGGAAGGGTGGGTAAGTGCCTAGCAGGTGAAATGAAACCCCTCCCTGCCACTCTGTGCCACGTGAATTCAAAGTGGGCGTGTGTGTTGGGGGGGGGGCTTCTACAGCCTTGCCTGTGTCCGGTTCGGATTGCTTGTCTGAAGTCCTGCCCTTGTACTCCAGGGACAGCCGAATCTGGTGACCATCCTGGCCAAATTCTTTGGGAAGTTGTTGGGCCGAGAGCTTGACCCGCTGGATAACGTGCTGGTGACAGTTGGGGCCTACGAGGCTCTCTTCTGCTGCTTCCAGGCTCTGGTGGACGATGGAGACGAGGTACTTGATCGCTTGTCCCTCTCTGGAACTGACCGCCGGGTACCCCCCCCCCCCCCAGGAACCGGATCTCCGAACTTTCCCAACTTTGCTTTGGCCCCCATTGCCAGTGTCACTTCCCAATCCGCTGGCCGTTGTTTCTTAGGCATTTGAGCGCACAGAGTCTTTGCATGCCACCAGACATACAGCCTGCTCCTGTATACATGAGGAGCCGTGGATTGGGGGCCTCATCCAGCACTGAAGAAGAAGAAGAGATTGGATTTATGCCCCGCGCTTCACTACCCAAAGGAGTCTCAGAGTGGCTTACAAACTCCTTTCCCTTCCCCTCCCCACAACAGACACCCTGGGAGCAATGTTCCCTCTAAGCTGTGGAGTCTAGTGAGCAAAAATTCTACTTTGTGAGTTACTGGCATTAAAGTCGTGAGCGAGCGATCTGGCTACTGCATAAATTAGTTTGCTCTGGAGCCATCCTTCCTGAACTAAGAGAAAAATGTGTGAGCCAGAGGCTAAAAAACTACGAGCTAGCTCACACTAACTCAGCTTAGAGGGAACACTGCCTGGGAGGTAGGCGGGGCTGAGAGAGCTCTTGGCAGAAAGTGGTCTTTTCCGAGGACAGCTCTTATCAGAACTACGGCTTGCCCAAGGTAATCCAGCCAGGTGCAAGTGGAGGAGTGGGGAATCAAACCCGGCTCTCCCAGATTAGAGTCCGCGCACTTAACCACTACACCAAACTGGCTACACCAAACTGGGCTTGGAAGAGAAAGTATCTCTGACCTCCACTATCCAGCCAACCAAGGAAGGAGGGAGGCAGGGGAGGAGCTGTGTTGGGAGTGTTGGAATCTGCAAGGTCTATGATGCAGCCTTATGAAGAAGATCTGAAGATCACCCTTCAGGGGGACAACCGGAGGACTGGTATTTCGCACAGCAAGATTAGGGACGGCCCATCATTTCAAATCGTGTCCTTGCTGTCTCCTGATTGGCTCTTCTGGAGACTTCCTGCTCCTGCAGAGCTCCCTGTTGCTTGTTCTTCCTCTCACAGCAGTTAGGCCAGGCGGTTAAGGTTTTCTCTCTTCTACGTTCTATAACAGTTTGTTCTTTTTTAAATAAACCTACTTATTTTTTTTCTCTAAACGGTCAGTGCTCCACTTCCTTTGCATATTTAACCTCTTCCAATATGGAGGGACTATTTTGACTGGAAGTTGCCACACATTCCCTGCACTTGGTTAGTGCACCAGTTTTAATGGCTGCAGCAGTCTCGCCTCTTCTGGAAGGGCTGTGTCTCTGGGCCTGCCTGCAGTTACTAGTGCTAGAGGAAGGAGGAAGTCTGAACATAGCATTCGTTCCTGGCTAAATCACCCAGCTTAGTAAAAGTGGGTAGCATTTATTTAGGGAAGGTGCTCCCCTGATTCCCCCCCCCACTCCTGAGACCCTGCATCTGGGTTAAGGAGCATCCTCCTCCTCAGTCTGGAAATGGGCATGGAAGCCAGGGGGACTATTAACTCACCCCAGCTCCTGTTTTTTCTTCTCTTACCTCTCTCTCTCTCTCAGGAGGGGCTGTCGCTCGGTGGAAGAGCCTCTGCTCTGCATGCAGAAGGTCTCAGCTTCAAAGAGCCTCAGCTTGGTGTAGTGGTTAAGAGCACGGGCTCTAATCTGGGAAGACCGGGTCTGATTCCCCTCTTCTCTACATGCAGCTGCTGGTGTGACCTTGGGTCAGTCACAAGTTCTGTCAGAGGTGTTCTCTTAAGGGCAGTCCTCAAAAGAGCTCTCTCAGCCCCACCCACCTCACAGGGTGTCTGTTGTGGGGAGGGGAAGGGAAAGGAGTTTGTAAGCCGCTCCGAGACTCTGAGTGAAGGGCGGATTATGAATCCAATATCATCATCGTCATCATCTCCTCCTCCTCCTGCTGCAGAAGGTCTCAGGATCGGCAATTAAAAAGGACCAGGCAGTAGGTGATGTGGAAGACCTCTGCCTGAGATGCTGGAGAGTCGCCCTGCCAGTCAGGGGTATACAATGCTGACCTTGATGGACCGTGGGGGTGTAAGGAACAGAGGTTGTAGGACCTAGCCTTGCATGTTCATTGTATTCAGCTGTGAGATTTTATTATGGGGGAGAATCGTCTTTGTAAACCTCCCTAATCTTTTTGCAAGCCAGAAGGGTTAATTAGGGAGTTGAATTCTTATCAGCTGGCGGCCGGATGACAGGGAAACAGACCTAAGTAGAGGGAGCTACGGTGACGAGGCACTCTCCCATTAGGCTTCTCAGGGTGGGGCCAGCTATACTCTGGGCTGAAATGATCCGGTTTTTTCTACCTGATATTGGACTGTTTTAAGGAATTGGCCTCACAGAAGTGAGTTATTGTTTTCATTGGTCCTGTTACCTGCCTTTTTTTTTGTTTGTTTGCCGTTGCTCGTTATGACTGGATGTTTTCTGCTTGTCTACATCCCTTTTACTACAACTATTTTTGTCCAGTTAAATCCAGTAGTTTGCTTTTTTAAACCTGGTCTTCAGAATTTATTTTGCTGAGTGACTGCATTTATCTACATAAGCGAACCCCAAGGTCTTCGGGACCTGACGGGGGGGGTTCTGATTCAGGTGTGTGTGCACCCTGTGTGTACCCTGTTGTTTAAATGTGTTTGTCCCATCTTCCTAGGCACCCGGATCCATGGGGTTGGCCGGAGGGGATTAAAGGCCCTCATATTTCCCGCTACCCCCTACTCCTGGCTCCAGCCTAGACCACATCAAGTCTTTGTGCCAACAGGGAGGCATGTGGCCCACCTCTGAAGAACATCAAGATTCGTTAATAGTGTTAACTTACTTTTATCCTCTCTCCACTTAGATTGTCTTTAAGACTCGTTGCTAAGAAACGGCCCTCCCCTCAGAATATGGGGTTGGAGCCGAAAACCCGTCTGCGAGATGGTTTCGTCCTCTTGTCCTTCAGTTCTCGGACTGCTGCACACTCTTGTGTCTCTATGTGTGTCTTAGGTGATTATAATCGAGCCGTACTTCGACTGCTACGAGCCGATGACGAAAATGGCCGGTGGGACCCCAGTGTTCATTCCGCTGCAGCCAGTGAGTGAATGAATGCCCAGTTTAGAAAAAGAAAAGGGGGTGGCAAGGGAGAGGTTGATGTGGGGCTGTGTCGGGGAGTGTCCCAAGCTTTCCACACTTAATGGATAAACAGAAGTCCTGGCCTGTTCTCCCGTCATATAAGAAGAGGCCTGCTGGATCAGAACAAAAAGAGCCAGTTTGGTATAGTGGTTAAGTGCGCGGACTCTACTCTGGGAGAACTGTGTTTGATTCCTCACTCCTCCACTTGCACCTGCTTGGGCAAGCCATAGTTCTGTCCAGGGGTCATTTCGTAGAAAAAGAGGTGCATGAGCTCATTAGCATAGCTCATTAGCATAACTTATTTGCATATGGCACACCCCCTGACATCACCGGAAGTGTTGAAGCAACCCGAGCTGGGTCAGAAGGCAACACCCACCGCTCAGTCTCCACTGGACTGTTTTGGATTGCTAGCTATTGGGGGGGGGGGGGCGTGCAGATCTGTCCTCGCAGAGGAGGGAGAGCGGGTACCTGAATAAACCTTGTTCTTAAAGGTGCCACTGAACTGTTTTGGACCGGGGGGCCGGGGAAGGCTCTGCAACTTACCTAGCTGCTTCTTGCTCTGAGTGAGGGCTGCTGGGAGCAGGGGGTGGGGCTTGTTGCATGTGCCCGCCCCCTGGGCTCTTTACTGCTGGAGCTCTGCTCCTGTGCGCTCCTGCAAGAAATGACCCCTGGTTCTCTCAGAGCTGTTCTCTCAGGAGCAGTTTCTGTCAGAGCTCTCTCAGCCCCACCTACCTCACAGGGTGTCTGTTGTGGGGAGGGGAAGGGAAAGGAGTTTGTAAGCTGCTCTGAGACTCCTTTGGGTAGTGAAGGACGGGGTATAAATCCAAATCCATCCTCCTCTTCTTCTTCATCTAGTCCTGCATCCTGTTTTCCCACAGTGGCCAACCAGATGCCCTCAAAAGGGCTTCCCCCTGTCGTTGCCCCTCAGCGACTGGGCATGAGTTCAGCCTCTGAACATGGAGGTCCCATTTAGCCATAGGGTCAGTGGCAATGGGTGGGCCTATCCTCCATGAATAGCAAGAAGGAAACCTGCCAGGTTGCCACTCCTTAAGGTTCAGTTGTTGGGGGAGAAGCCAGGAAGGGGCTAATGCACGGGGCCCTCCAAAATATATCATCCCACCGATTATGGTGCTGAGAAAGTGAGGCCACTCTGTTGATGCTTCAATTACAGGGATGGGGGGGGAAGCAGATTGTGATGCTGCCCGCAATTGATTTTGGAAAGCAGTGAAGGGGACTGGTTGGGTTCAGGGAGTTGGGAATCCCACAAAGAGACCCTTATAGCAGGGGTGTCAAACGTAAGGCCCGAGGGCCAGACCCAGCCCGCCCAGGGCCCTTACGCGGCCCGCGAGCAACTGATGCAAGGAAGGGAGCTGGGGGGGTGGGGGAGTGGCCAGAGGCACTCCATTGGGGCTTCAGCACAGCAGAACAACCTCGCCTGTAGCAGTCAAGCACCATGGGAGCGTCTGCCCAGCACCACACTGCTGCCTCTCCGGTCCACCTCTGTGGGTTTTCCTCTGCACCCCGCTCCAGTGTTCCTTCTAAGCTGAGTTACTGTGAGCTAGCTCACAGTTTTTTAGCCTCCAGCTCACACATTTTTGTCTCAGCTCAGGAAGGGAGGGCTCCAGAGCAAACTAATTTATGCAGTAGCCAAATCGCTTGCTCACAACTTTAATGCCAGCAGCTCACAGAGTAGAATTTTTGCTCACAAGACTCCACAGCTTAGAGGGAGCATTGCCTCCCTCCCACCCCAGGGGGCCTTGCAGTGAGGACACACCAACTCAGAGCTTACCAGGTGCTGTCCTTTATACAGTTTCTATCTCCGGTACCTGGCATTACGTTTTATGGCACACATGGCCCAGCCTGACAAAGAGTCATTTATGTCAGATCTGGCCCTCCTAACAAATGAGTTTGACACCCCTACCTTATATTTTCCCATATAGTAGCCATGCCCATTTCCCGCATTCGGGTTGATTCCTGGTCAGGTCCAGGCAGAGAGCAGCCTCTGTCTCTCCCC
>NW_015160331.1:55382-57206 GCF_001447785.1 Gekko japonicus
GCACGCCCCTTCTCGGCGGCGGCCACTCCAATGTCCTCGCCTCTTCGGCCGCCAGGGATCGCTCCTCCGGCCGCGCCTGCTCGCCATCGCTGCCGCATCGCCACGCCACACCATCTGCACCGGAACCGATGCCTCGCCACCGCCGTCGCAACCACCATGCCAGGCAGGGTGCCCCCCACCCTACTAAGGGTGGGTACCCATTTATCATTCCCTCTTCTCTCCAGAAAGCAGCGGGAGACGGGAAGCTGATGTCCAGCGGAGACTGGCGGCTGGATCCAAAAGAGCTGGCGACCAAATTCACAAAGCGAACCAAAGCCATTGTCTTGAACTCTCCGAACAATCCGCTGGGAAAGGTGAGTGCCGGCCAGGATGCTTCTTGCAAGCGGGCCTGTGTCTAGTGTCACCGGGTGTAGCGCAGAGGCCAAGAACGGGGAAGTCCCTGGTACAGATTTAATTTATTTATTTAAAACATTTATGTGCTGCCTTTCTTCCTTCAAGGTGTCTAACAATATAGACAAAATACAAAAAAACCCTGAATACATAAAATATATATTTTTAAAAAATTTAAAATTGTAATTTGGGTCCGCCAGTGAATTAATCAGATGTGGTCCTTTCCTTCAAGGTGTCTAACAATATAGACAAAATACAAAAAAACCCTGAATACATAAAATATATATTTTTAAAAAATTTAAAATTGTAATTTGGGTCCGCCAGTGAATTAATCAGATGTGGTCCTAAACAAAACTGCCTGCCTCCAAAAGGTTGAAAGTGAGGGGGTCCTCCCTGGGAAGGTTGTTCCCTAACGGTGGGGCTGCCACTGAAAAGGCCCTCCCTCG
The DNA here is from genome assembly GCF_001447785.1 of Gekko japonicus. Taxonomy (NCBI): domain Eukaryota; kingdom Metazoa; phylum Chordata; class Lepidosauria; order Squamata; family Gekkonidae; genus Gekko; species Gekko japonicus. The sequence goes on from NW_015160331.1 coordinate 56,219, forward strand.
TGTACCCACCAAAGGCGCTTCTTTGATGGATAAGACAGTGTGGAGGACCTCTCCCTGTGATCTCAGTTCCTGAGCAGGAAGTGTTTACTGCTGTCACACTCTCTAGATCAGGGGTGTCAAACATGCGGCCCAGGGGCTGGATCAGGCCCCCGGAGGGCTTCTATCAGGCCCGCAGTGGAACTGGCTGTCTTCTGCTTCTTCTTCCAGTTCTGCTGCTGCTGCATCATCGTACGTTTGCAGCTTACAGAGACACACCTGAACACCATACTCAAGATTGCAACAGCACAGACATTGTGATGCAATAATTCAGAGCAAGAGGTGTCAGTTATCAGACACTGTTAAATAAGCAAAATATTGCAAGAGTCGGGGTACTGCTAAATATCAAAAGCGCCATTGAGCCGGCTACATATCTGACTTCAGTGGAGGGAAAGAACTCTAGAAGGGCATTCACCCTAGCCAGATGTTCTACCCTTCCATCTGCAGTTCTTCAAGGCAGGTATAATAAAAACCCCTACCCTGAAAGGCTATGCTCATGCACTCCATGCGAGGTTGAATCAGTAGAGCATATGTTTTTCAGTTGCCCATTCTACAGAGAGGCTCGTCTTAAAATCATTACCCCATTAGTTGATAGGATACCTGGTCACATCAATACAAACAAAGCAAGACTTCACTGGCTTCTATCTATATATCTAATAGTGAAAGGTGCCCCCTGCGTGCGGATACCTAAATCCGTGCATCGGGGGCACCTGGGGGGGAGGGAGATTTTCGTACACACTTGGGGCAGTCCCCAGGTGTGCACAAAAATCTGAAAAGGGGGAAAAATATCAGGGGGATATTTAAATCCCCCCAAAAGTAACAGAGCGTCCCCTGCGCATGCGCAGGGAACGCTCTGTGAACTGCCTCACCACCGCTCGGCACAGCGGCAGCGGCGGGGGGGGCAGGCAAGGCACGACGGCTGCAAGCCGCCGGGCCTCGCTTCGGAGCCGGG
>NW_015160331.1:57766-118498 GCF_001447785.1 Gekko japonicus
GAGTATCGCGGGTCCCCTTACTTGTCAGATAAGAATGCAGAGATTACACGTTCAGTCGCTGAGTTTTATGCATTGATTCTTAGATTGCAGGAGTTGCATTTTAAAAGTTTTTAAATTTAGATTTTATTCTGTATATTATCTGTTTTTTTCTTCGTTTTCATACTATGTTTGTATTGTATGCTGGTCTTAAGACCGTAATAATAAAACTAACTAACTAATATTGCAAGAGTGCTAATGTTTTAAGTGTGTTTTTATTTTAAGTGAAAAAAAAACCCTTTGTGTTTGTGTCCTTTATTAAAGTTTATATCTCCGCTACCTGGCATTATATTTTATGACCCACATGGCCCAAGGGCCCAACAAGGTCTCACTTATGTCAGATCAGGCCCTCATAACAAATGAGTTCGACACCCCTCCTCTTGGTGGCCCTGAGCAAGTCACTCTTCTTTCTTAACCCCTGGTCTGCCACCTGGCCTACCTTTGCAGGGCTGTGTCAAGGTACTGTGTGGTGAGAGTGCTTTGAAGGCTAAAATCTCCATATTTTGTTGAAATCATTTGGTTTGATTTCAAAGAGGTGTCTTGGAATGGTTGTGGTGAGGGAGAAGGCATTCAAGAGCGGGCTTAAAAAAGGCTGAACCTCGATGCTTTATAAGAAAATGTCTCACTTCGTTGCACTCGCCGCTGCCAGCTCTGCCGTATCGAATCGCATTTGCAACATCTTCTTGCAGTGGAGTTGTGCCAGTGCCCTTGATGTGGCTTGTTCAGATGGGTAATCACAAAAAGGTAGCAAAGTTTGGTGTAGTGGTTAGGAGCACGGACTCTGATCTGGGAGAACCAGGTTTGATTCCCTACTCCTCCACATGCAGCTGCTAGTGTGACCTTGGGCAAGCGACAGTTCTCTCAGAGCTCTCTCAGCCCCACCTACCTCACAGGGTGTCTGTTGTGGGGAGAGGAAGGGAAGGAGATTGTAAGCCACTCTGAGACTCCGAGTGAAGGGCGGGGTATGAATCCAATCTCCTCCGCCTTCTTTCCTAGCTACCTCCTGTGTGCCTTGTTAGCATGCCTTCTTTTCCTGTCTTGTATGTGTTGCTTAGCCAGCAGGTATCTATTGAACAGGACATTCAGGTAACAGAGATTTCTCCAGACCCTCCTCTCTCTCTTTCCCTTCCTTTGTGTCTCTTTGTCTTTTCCAGTTTGCAGACCTGAGGGCAATGGACCCTGCGTCCCTTGTGTGACGTGAGCCACTTTGGGAGACCAATTGTCTTAATAGCAGGATGTGATGTGCAAGCGACATGGCGATTCGCCCCGGCCCCTGGCAGGCAAACTAATCTCCTGCCTGCCTTTTGTACGTTGCAGGTTTTCAGCAGGCAAGAGTTGGAGCTTATTGCTGAACTCTGCGTGAAACACAATGTCTTGTGCTTCAGCGACGAGGTGTACGAGTGGCTGGTCTACGACGGAAACAAGCACGTTCGGATCGGTAAGGGAAGTCTGACTCGGCAGGGTAGGAGCCCTGCGCTTCTGGCTCTACAGACTGGGCTCAGCCTGCTCATGCTTGGATTAAGAGAGGATGGCTTGAGGCAGTTTGCACCGATTAGGGGTTTTTTTTAAGTGTTTTATGGTAATATCTGGATCTAGTCACAAAAGCAACAGGCAAAGAAAATCTTAAAACCAGCAGAATCCTAAAAATCTTAAAATGAAAAGGTTAACTTTTTTTTTTTAATCAGCCCAAAACTATCCCAAGAGCACAGAGAGCAGAAGTCTCTAATTAAAATGAGATCTTAAAGTGAGCGATAAGGATATTGGGGCAGGAGGAGAGAACAAAAGCGACTCAGGCTGCATCAGTCAGTTACAGCACCTCACTAAACTTCTGGGCCCTTTTCTCTGGCTGAGATCCTTGAGAGTTCCTTCTAGTCGGAGCAGACAGTTCTACAACAGGCAGACCGGTGGGCTGACTTGGTATAAGACAGCATCGCATGTGCACACAGATGTGCCAGCTGGCATTTAAACTCCTGCTGTTGGGAGGCCCTTTGACTGGACTTTTCAAGTGACCTCCTGCATGCAAAGCAAAACATCCTGCAGGTGAGACATGGCCCCTCCCCTAGGCACACAGCTGGGAAAGCGGCTCCTCTAGAAGAATCGGGCATCAGTGAGAAGTGAGTGATCTGGTTGGGGATTCTTGGGCAAATCTCCTGTCTGTGCAGTTCAAGCCGCTAGATCTTAATATTCATTGTAACTTCCTAAGGAAATTGGTTATATTGAGATAAGAGGGTCAGAAAGGCCCATTTTTCTCTTCCCCTCCCTCTCTTTCCCCTCCCTCAAGAAAGTGATTTTTTTTTTCTTCTTCGGATTTTTTTCTTTTTGTATTTTTGTGTGTGTGTGCACCTGGAAGTCATGTCGACCTCTGGTGACTGACTGTGTGTGCACCTGGAAGTCATGGTGACCTCTGGTGACTGACCCCTACTGGGGGGCCTGGAGGATATTCAGAGAGGTGGCTGGATAAAGCCTGCCCCTCCTCCCGAGTGCTGGTATTCCTTGGAGGTCTCCCATCCGAGTTCTTGCCAGAGTTGACCCTGCTTCGCTTCCAAGATCTGACGAGATTGGGCTTGCCTGAAGAAAGTGAATTTCAGTTTCGGTTTCTCTTCTCCCTAACAGCCAGTCTACCAGGAATGTGGGAGCGTACTCTGACCATTGGGAGTGCTGGCAAAACTTTCAGTGCGACAGGTTGGAAGGTAGGCCGCCAGGGTGTGGGAGGACTGAGAATCTATCCGCTTATTCTCCAGCCAGGCTGTAGAATTCATTTAGAACAAGAGTGTAACATTCCATTGACCAGGGGTCATTTGGGGGGGGGGATGTGGGGGGAGGCCATCCCCCCCGGGTGAGGGGCGGGAGGACGGGGCCCAGTGCTCCCTCTAAGCTGTGGAGTCTTGTGAGCAAAAATTCTACTTTGCGAGCTACTGGCATTAAAGCTGTGAGCGACCAATTTGGCCACTGCATAAATTAGTTTGCTCTGGAGCCATCCCTTCCTGAGCTGAGACAAAAAACTGTGAGCTGGAGGCTAGAAAACTGTGAGCTAGCTCACACTAACTCAGCTTAGAGGGAACACTGGCGGGGCCTGGAGCTCCCTGCTGGTGCCCGCTGGAGGTCGCCGCCGGCTGTGGGGAGGACACACTTCCGGTGATGTCAGGGGGTGTGGCATATGCTAATGAGTTATGCTAATGAGTCCCCCTAGCTCTTTTTCTACGAAATGACCCCTGCCATTGACTGATTGTACTCAGAAGCTTTAATGTGAGGGAGCGAGTTTGGACTCAGACTTGTATCTCTTTCCCGTCGCAACAGGTTGGCTGGACCTTGAGGCCAGATGAGCTTTTGAAGCACTTGAGGACAGTCCATCAGAATTCAGTGTACCACTGTGCAACAGCCGCACAGGTGAGGCAATGCACCTTCTGCCACAGAATGAGCAGAAGACTGAACGGCGAAGGTTGTCTCGAGAATGCTCTAAGTCTGTTATAAGTGAACGGATTGTGTTGACTCTCCAGGATGTTTGTTTTCTTCCTGATCGCAGGGTTGCTGTCAAGACTGCAGTCTTGAGTTTAATGGGTAGTGGTTTGAGCCAGTTAATGTCAAGACTGTGTGTGGTCCCCCACATGTGTGCCACAGAAGAGTGACACCTCCGCTCCCCTAGAATACAGCTCCTCTTTGGACTAAACAGGATGAAACGGGGATGGTTGCATTTGTTGTGGATTTCCACCCTGCTCATCTACAAGAGTGTCCCAAGGATGGGACTCCCTGCCCCCCCCCCCACGGCCGGAGAAGCCCTGTGCCCCACAGAGCCGGGGCGACAGACCGTGGATCTCCAAACACTCACCAGGGCGACGGGCAGAGCAGCGGGGACTGAGGGGGGTGCAGGGCGAGCCGAGACGCCGCTCTTCTGCCCCCCCCCCACGGGGAGGGCCCGTGTTGCTGGGGCCAGGAATGACGCCGCTGCGGAAGGCAGAAGCCGGGAGAGGGACGATAGCCACGGACCGGGAGACGGCCCCCCAGTCCCCGGCTTTAGACGGGCACCCGGGCAGGCAGAAAGGAGGACGCAACAGGGAGGGAAGGAGCCAGCTGCACCGGGCCACAGGCCCGGCGTGAGAGCACACCCATGCTGCCGAGAGCGGCGACCCGGAGTAGATGGGAGGGGAGGAGAAGGAGCCGCGCCCGGAGAGCCGCGTCAACAGCTTTGTATGGGGGCGGGGCCAAGGGGGGCGGTCGGCACAGGGAGGAGCGGGGCATGCTGGGAACCAGGAGGGGAGGATATAAGGGAGGGAAAGGAGATGGCCAGGGATGACTCCTGGTTACGAGCAGAACACGAGAGAGAGGGAGCTCCAACCAGCAGGGACGGGTCGGTGGGGAAGGTGGAGTAACCTCCCTCCCCTGTCCAGGTGTCTGAGGCCTATACTCCTGGGCAAAGAAGGGAGGGGCACGACAAAGTGGCTGCGTTTGGCAGGGTGGGGAGCTCGAGCGACGAAGACAGCGAAGGGTCGTCGTCGAGCTCCTGTGACAAAGAGTGGGAGGTGGAGGAAGCAGAACTCTCCCCCTGAACTGCTTTTCTGCAGACTTCCCTGCCGGGCTCTGGTGCTGGAAGGGAGCCAGGCGGGCAGAAAAGTTACCATGGTGTGGTAAGGCAGGGGTGGGAGGTGGGTTCACTTCCCCTCAGACCCTTGGCATTAGACATACACCCAACAAGCCTCATCATCAACCCTTTATTACAGCCATAGGCCAGCGGAATAAAACCTACATCAGCAGTAAGAAATATAAAAATAACAAATATGTTTCACTAAGTCAGCTCAGCCGCACAGGATCTAGCAACTCTGAGGGTCCAGATTCAAGGTCTGCATGAAGGAAAGGAAAGGAGTTATATAGCATTCCTCCGACCTTCCTGGGATTTTGGGGAGGATAGATGTGATAAGCATATATCAGTTAAACAAACCTGGTTCTCGTCGTGTCTCGTGTTCCACTTGATGGTCATGGGCAGGGGTCATTTCCTGCAGGAGCGCACAGGAGCGGAGCTCCGGCAGTAAAGAGCCCAGGGGGCGGGCACATGCAACAAGCCCCACCCCCTGCTCCCAGCAGCCCTCAGTCAGAGCAAGAAGCAGTCAGGTAAGCTGCAGAGCCCCCCCACGACCCCCCCGGTCCAAAACAGTCCAGTGGCACCTTTAAGACCAAGTTTTATTCAGGTACAAGCTCTCCCTCCTCTGCGAGGACAGATCTGCACGTTCCCCGCTCCCAATAGCTAGCAATCCAAAACAGTCCAGTGGAGCCTGAGCGGTGGGTGTTGCCTTCTGACACACTCCCTGTGATGTCAGGGGGTGTGGCATATGCAAATAAGTTATGCTAATGAGTTATGCTAATGAGCTCCTGCACCTCTTTTTCTACGAAAAGACCCCTGGTCATGGGAATAAGCTTTAAAAGGCCTTCAGGTCTGCCGAAATCAGAGCTATCCCTATAGGCCAGCAGAATAAATCAGCCCTGCCTTGAGTGGCAGATTTTGGGGCAGGGGTGCTCTGTCTTCTTGGTGCTTGGAGGGGACCACCGTGGGAGGGCTTCTGGAGTTCTGGCCCCACTGCTGGATCCCTGATGGCACCTGGGCTTTGGGCCACTGTGTGACACAGAGTGTTGGACTGGATGTTCGTATTTCGTGATGTAGGCCGTAAATGGTCAGTCATAAAGAGTTATAAATGAACTATTAAATTAAATTAAATTTTAAATTATTTTTAAAAAGTTATAAAAATAAATACATTTTCAGCTCTGTCCATTCGCTGCTGTGCAGGTGTGCCATTTGGATTCTCTGCCGGGGGCAATGGGAGTATCTTGGGCTGTCTCTGAGCACAATCTCAGACGCCAGAGGAGCAGAGTTTAGATCAGCCAGTACTTAGGGCAAAGATCTTCACAGTTCAGCATGCAGACCCAGCTGAAAACATTCTTGTGCCAGAGACAGACAATCCAAATGGCATCCCCTGGAATTCCGAGAACTGGAAGTGGGCGGGTGCCACAACAAAATGGCTGCTACAGGAGGCGGGGCCGAAAGCATCCTTCTACAGTGGAGGCAGCTGTTTCAGAATAGTGTTCCCAGGGAAACTATATGTTAGTTATTTAAGTTGGTTGCCCTTTTCCAATACCTTTGTTGTTTGTAATGTTTAGGGTTGCCAGCTCTGGTTTGGGAAATACCTGGAGATTTGGGGTGACCCCATGCCACGAGGGGTTTTCCCTAGACAACACTGATCCTGGGAAGTGTTTTAACTGCACTGGGGAGAGAGAACTCCTCCTGACAACCCGATGACCCTCCTTGTTCTGAAGAACACTTCCCTCACAGAAAAAGATTTTCTTGGGGATAGGAAAATACCCAAAAAGCGCAATCCTAAGAACACTTCCCCGGGAGTAAGGCCCACTGACTAGACTTCAGTAGGATTCTGAGTAGACCCGCTCAGGGTGGCATTAATAGATGCAGATCATGTTGAAAATCATTAATTTCAGGTGTATTTCCTTTAAAATTTAGGAAAGTTTCCAATAACGAGTTCAAAGCATAGCGGGGTTTTTTCCTTATTTCCAAATGAAAACGATAGCTTTATAAAGGAGCAAAAGAGGTGTGAGTGATTCGGTATGTAAAAGAGGAAGAGAGTGAACGTACTCAAAAGCCGCTGACCTCCTGCCTCATGTGGAAATATGTTCTCAAGCTTGGGCGTTTGGGTGCCATGAAACACAGTGCCATTTTTAAAAACCTTAAAATCCATTCGGAATTTGGCTTGGTGTAGACAGACCGCAGAATATGATTGTTCTGAGTTTTTCACAGACTTGCCGAATCTTGCCTGAGCCGGTGTGCCCGGTCTCACACTACGCCTTCTCTGTCTGCGTTTCCTTAGGGTTGCTGCCAGCCCTGGGTTGGGAAACACCTGGAGAATTTAGCAGTGGAGCCTGCGGAGGTCAGGGTTTGGGGAGGGGAAGGATGGGACCTCCGTGGGGTATAATCAGGGCTATTTTGGGGCAGGAACGCACAGGAACGGAGTTCCGGCTGCCTCCCGAGTTGGCCACGCCCAGCAGGAACTCCTTAGCATAACAGGCCACGCCCAACAGCAGAAACTCATTCGGATTGGCTACATTCGGGGGGTGTGGCCTAACATGCAAAGGAGTTCCTGCAACAAAAAAAGACCCTGGGTTTTGACAACAAACAAGGTAAACAGAATAAGAAGCAAAAGGTGGGTGTGGCTAGATGAGCACACTTCTGGTAACATGGGGGTGCAGCCTAATATGCTAATGAGTTTCAGCTGTTAGGTGTGGCCTATTATGCTAATGAGTTCCTGCTGGGCTTTTTCTACAAAAAAAGCCCTGGGTATAATACTATAGAGTCCATCCTGCAAAGCAGCCATTGTTTTCCCCCAGAGGAAGTGATCGTGGTCATCTGGAGATCAGTTGTAATAGCGGGAGATCTCCGGGTGCCACATGGAGGGTGGCAACCCTAGTGTTTGCTTCATTACTTTATCTGATTTCTGTGCATGCATTTCCAAGTCTCTTTTTATGCCATCTGCATCTCTTGCTTTGGTTGCTTTTAAATGAATTCATGGCAATAGCAGAATTTCAGCGTTCACTCAGCCCCGGGGTGTATGGTTTTCCCACTCAGCCTGAGAAGCTCCCTTTTTACTGCCTTCCTCCTCTTTGTCCCTTCTGGATCCAGGAAGCCGTGGCCCGCGCTTTCCAAACAGAATTTGAGCGCCTGGAGAAGCCAGAAAGCTATTTTGTCCAGTTGCCGAAAGAGTTGCAGCAGAAGCGGGACCGGTTAGTCAACTGCCTGTCTGCCGTGGGGATGAAGCCCGTGGTTCCTGAAGGCACCTACTTCCTGATTGTGGACCTCACAGAATTCAGTAAGCTTGGGTCTGAGGTTTGGGTGGTGGGGCTATTGGTTGTCATGGGCTCTTTTGCAAATTCAGGGCCAATCCATTGTCAGGTGGGAGGGAGAAGTTCCGAGCATGGATCACAAACAGTACTTGAAGGTTTGTTCTGTTATAAGCCTGCCTGCTCCCCGTTAAGATCAGCTTAATTGATACACGACTGCTTTCAAACTGGAAACTTTGTGGACTTCCGGTTTTGGCGACTCACGGATCGGACGCGTCCTATTGAGCTCCGATGTGGGTGCTTTGTGTCACGGCGGACAGGGGGGGGTCTTGGAGGATTCCGAGCCCCCCTGGAGCCCTTGTAGCAGGCTCTCTGCCTTGTAGGGGGCTCTCTGTGGAGGGGTGCCCCTTCCAAGGCGACGACCAAGGAATTGAGGTTCCCCTTACCCCGAAAGGTCCTGTCACCGCAAAGTTGTCATGGCGATCAAAGATGACTGCCAGATGAAATGGGCAAGTGATCCAGCGTAAACATGTTCTTACTACACTCTAAACGCCACAAACTGTAAGTCAAGCGAATCAGATGTCTCGTCCTATTGAGCTCCGATGTGGGTGCTTTGTGTCACGGCGGACAGGGGGAGTCTTGGAGGATTCCGAGCCCCCCTGGAGCCCTTGTAGCAGGCTCTCTGCCTTGTAGGGGGCTCTCTGTGGAGGGGTGCCCCTTCCAAGGCGACGACCAAGGAATTGAGGTTCCCCTTACCCCGAAAGGTCCTGTCACCGCAAAGTTGTCATGGCGATCAAAGATGACTGCCAGATGAAATGGGCAAGTGATCCAGCGTAAACATGTTCTTACTACACTCTAAACGCCACAAACTGTAAGTCAAGCGAATCAGATGTCTAACATCAATAACAAACTGGATGATTTCCAAAAGCAATTGATGGGAATTGACAAAAGAGCAGACGATACTGACAAGGCCATTAAGAAAGTTGATGCAAAAACAGTTGATATTAAACAGAAGCTGGAGGCAGTGGAGAAAGAGCGAATTTCTGACAAAGAGCAACTGTTACAGCTTCAATGTATGTCCTATGCTTCCAGAGTATCCCGGAACAGAAAGGAGAAAACTTTTTAAAATTATTAAGCGAAGCATTAGCACCCGTGACAGAGCTTAAACAGGATTTACTACAAAATGATATGGACTTCACTTACCAAACTTATCCAGATTTATAAAGAAAAATAAGCTACCTGGTGAAATATTTGTCAAATTCTCCAAAAGATCAACCAGAGATACAGTTCTGAAAGCGACATCTGGGAAAACTCTGAAGATTGAAGGTGAAGAAGCAAGAATTTTAAAGGATATTCCATTCGAGATACGGAAGCGAAGGCGTCAATATAAGGAATTAACTTTCTTTCTACAAAACAACTCAATTGCCTTCAGCTGGATATTTCCAGAAGGATTGGTATTCAACCACCACGATAAGAAGATAAAGATTGACTCTGCCCAGAAAGCTAAAACTTTTTTGGAACAACAACAAAGACCGACGGAAGACGAAGGAAAGAAAGACGACAACACTCAAGAAGAAACTAAAAGCGATCTCAGATTAGAGGACAGTTCAAGCAGCTCTGGTAACACCTCTGAGGGTTCAGATTCGGAAAAAGGAGACACTGCTCCCAAAGTACTTCAAGTTAAACTGAAATACAAGAAAAATAAACGTGAGACATAAGTATGGAAGTTTATAAAACAAGTATGGACAATAAATACCTAAAGATTAGCTGTAATGGCTCAAGCCAATTTTGTTAAGAAAATAAGATATACAGTATTGTACTTATATTTTAATACTGATTTAATGTAAGAACACACAAACTGGAAGCTTTGCCTTCTCATCCCATTGGTGGCTATGGTTGCCAGCTCCAGGTTGGGAGATTTTGGGGGTGGAGCCTGAGGAAGGCGGGGTTGGGGAGGGGGAGGGACTTAAGTAGCATATAATGACCATTTTCTCCAGGTGAACTGATCTCTGTTGCCTGGAGGTCAGTTATAATCTCAGGAGATCTCCAGCCACCAACTGGAAGTTGGCAACCCTAGTGGCAGCAGGATCCCTGCTGGGACGCAAGCCAACTGCATCCATCAAACTGAGTCTTGTATCCTCTTATTCCATTAGTAATGGCGGTGAGGACCAATGTTCCCTCTAAGCTGTGGAGTCTTGTGAGCAAAAATTCAACTTTGTGAGCTACTGGCATTAAAGTTGTGAGCGAGTGATTTGGCTACTGCATAAATCAGTTTGCTCTGGAGCCATCCTTTCTGAGCTAAGACAAAAATGTGTGAGCCAGAGGCTAAAAAACTGTGAGCTAGCTCACACTAACTCAGAGGGAACATTGGTGAGGACGTGGAGCAGCTAGGAGCAGGGCATTCGCCTTGTGGCCCCTAGTGTTGTGGAACAGTGACCCCAAGATGCGAGTTAAACCTCTTCTGCTCATTTTAAACAAGGATTGCAACCAGTGTTCCCTCTAAGCTGAGTTAGTGTGAGCCAGCTCATAGTTTTTTAGCCTCTGACTCGCACATTTTTGTCTTAGCTCAGGAAGGAGGGCTCCAGAGCGAACTAACTTATGCAGCAGCCAAATCACAAGCTCACAACTTTGATGCCAATAGCTCATAAAGTAGAACTTTTGCTCACAAGATTCCACAGCTTAGAGGGAGCATTGGTGAGTACAGGGCTGCCAGCTCTTTTTGTAGCAGGAACTCCTTTGCATATTAGGCCACACACCCCTAATGTAGCCAATCCTCCAAGAGCTTACAGAGCTCTTCTTACAGGGGCTACTGTAAGCTCTTGGAGGATTGGCTACATTAGGGGTGTGTCGCTTAATATGCAAATGAGTACCTGCTACAAAAAGACCCCATATCTGTTATTTGTATACTTCTGACTTTAAGGTTTAATGCCAGTAGCTCACAAAGTAGAATTTTTGCTCACAGGGTTCCGTTGCTTAGAGGGAGCATTGGTTGCAACGTGTTCCTATGCCACTGGCTTTTGGTGCACATGTGGTTTATCAGCTGTGGGATGGAGGGTGAGTGAGTCAGAATGTGGTTCCTCTTTGGTCTTGTGCATGCGGCGGCTTCTGTTTTGCTGGGTTTCAGTGGCGCTTTATCCTGTGAGTTGATTTATTTGTCTTCTGTCCTGCCCTCCCCTGCAAGTGGGCTCAGGGCAGGTCACAGCATTTCAATCCCCAACATAATCACAACAAAAACATTACGGTTTAAATAGAACAAGCAAGTTAAACAAAACGGACATTAAAAGATAAAATTTAAAATCGAGTTTCAGTCCAATCAAACAGATGGCAACTAGTCTAAGCAGATTCATAGAGCCTCCTGCAGTGATGCTCCGTTGGGCTCTGTGAGTGGGGCACATTGTAACGAGCAGGGCTATTTTGGGGCAGGGACGTACAGGAACAGAGTTCCGGCTGGCTCCCAAGTCGGCCACGCCCAGCAGGAACTCATTAGCATAATAGGCCACACCCAACAGCAGGAACTCATTAGGAGTGGCTACATTAGGGGTATGTGACCTAACATGCAAAGGAGTTCCTGCTACAAAAAAAGGCCCTGGGTTTTGACCACAAACAAGGTAAACAGAATAACAAGCAAAAGGTGGGTAGGGCTGGATGACAACACTTCTGGTAACATGGGGGTGCGGCCTAATGTGCTAATGAGCTGTGCTGTCAGGGGCGTGGCCTAATATGCTAATGAGTTTCTGCTGCTGGGTGTGGCCTATTATGCTAATGAGTTCCTGCTGGACTTTTTCTGCAAAAAAAGCCCTGGTAACAAGCACTGTAAGCACAGTTTTTGAGCAAGGGGCAGGAAGCAGTTTCTCAAACGGGTTTAAAGGTCACCCAGAAGGTGGAGGAAAAGCATTCTGGCCTTTGAACAAAGTTTGGGTCCAGTGGCGCCTTAAGACCAACAAAGTTTAATTCTGGGTATAAGCTTTCGTGTTCACTGAAGTGTGCGTGCACACGAGAGCTTAAACCCAGAATAAAACTTTGCTGGTCTCAAAGGTGCCCCTGGACACAAACTTTGTTCTGTTGCTTCAGACCCACACGGCCACCCACCTGGATCTAGTCTGGCCTTTGGGAAACCTGACACAGTCCGGCACTGGGATCCTTAGCAGACCTCCTGCTTCCTTGTAAACCCATCCAGGGCTCTTTTTGTAGAAAAAGCCCAGCAGGAACTCATTAGCATAATAGGCCACACCCAACAGCAGACACTCATTAGCCTATTAGGCCACACCTCTGACAGCACAGTTCATTAGCACATTAGGCCACACCCCCATGTTACCAGAAGTGTGGTCATCCAGCCACACCCAGCTTTTGCTTCTTATTCTGTTTACCTTGTTGTCAAAACCCAGAGCTCTTTTTCTAGCAGAAACTCCTTTGCATGTTAGGCCACACACCACTAATGTAGCCAGTCCTAATGAGTTTCTGCTGTTGGGCGTGGCCTGTTATGCTAATGAGATCCTGCTGGGCGTGGCCAACTTGGGAGCCAGCCGGAACTCCGTTCCTGTGCGTTCCTGCCCAAAAATAACCCTGCCCATTACCATCCTCCTCAGAGGACCTGCTGTGTCTGCCCCCCCTTCAAAAGAGAGGCAAGTGGCTCCTTGATTAATGAAACAGCCCCCTTGTCTGCTCGTTGAGTGCTGGACCAGAGCATTTTTATTTTTTGATGATGTTGATGACTTACTGCAGATGGTGGCTTTAATGCTGTTTCAGTGCTTGTATCAGCCGTTTTATGCAGCTGTCCCCCAACTTTAATGATACGTTTATTAGATAGTTGTTTTACACACGCGCAGGGGTCATTTCGTAGAAAAAGAGGTGCAGGAGCTCATTAGCATAACTCATTTGCATATGCCACACCCCCTGACCTCACCGGAAGTGTGTCAGAAGGCAACACCCACCGCCCAGACTCCACTGAACTGTTTTGGATTGCTAGCTATTGGGCGGTATCAGGGGACATGCAGATCTGTCATCGCAGAGGAGGGAGAGCTTGTACTTGAAAGCGGGCCGGGGGGGCAGGGGGCTCTGCAACTTACCTGGCTGCTTCTTGTGGCCCGACTGAGGGCTGCTGAGAGCAGGCGGTGGGGCTTGTTGCATGTGCCCGCCCCCTGGGCTCCTTACTGCCGGAGCTCTGCTCCTGTGCGCTCCTGCAGTAAATGTCCCCTGCACACACACATACCCGCCTCTTCTGTTACCTAAAGACGAAAGAATCTGTCTTGGCCTCTGTTTTCCCTGTTTGAGCATAGGCAGCGCCTTATGCTGGTTTTGTTAGATGAAAATGCATTTTCTCTATCCTGAATTGAAGGCAGTTTTCTTATGCCGTGTAATACAGATGGGACTGGGGTACGTGACAAGCCATCTGCCCCAGGCTTCCATTCCCATCACCCCCTTCCCTGACAAAACCCACCTTTCATGGCTTCCATTAGGAAGTCTTCCCCTGGTCCTACAGAGGCGCATGAATCCTTGCATGAAGAAATTTGCATCCTTGATCCAGATTGGAACCCTGGAATCTTATTTAGATACTTACCGTATATTCTGCTTTTCTCCCCACCGGGGGCCCAAAGTGGCTTACAGCATCCTTCTCCCTTGTTCTACTTTATCCTCACAGCCACCCCCCTGTGAGGTAGGCCAGGCCGAGAGTGTGTGACTGGCCCAGGGTTGCCCAGCGAATTCTATGGTGGTCGAGTGAGGATTCAAACCTGGATCTCCCAGATCCTAGTCTGACGTTCTAATCCCAGATCATAACCAACTTTATTGTTGAGATTTTTCGTACTTTCTTGCAGAAGCGCCATTGCCTGACTTTCAGGACTCTGAGGAACCCTACGACTTTCGGTTTGTAAAGTGGATGATCAAGAACAAGGTAGGTGCCCAGGATCGGGACCAGCCCTGCCATTGATGCCGGCTGACATTAAGTGGTGGGAAATGTTCCCTTGTTTTCTAATACTGTGGGGAGGTGATGCCCTTTTGATTTCCTGGTGAGCCCCAGAATGAAGCTGGCTCCTGCTGAGCGGGACCACCGGTCTATCCAGCTTGGCAATGCCGTCTTTGTCTGTGGCTCTCCGGGGTCTTGGAATCTCGCCCCGCCCTCTTAGAGGGAGACGCCAGGGCTTGGACCTGAGGCCTCCCGCATACAAAGTGGGTGCTTTCCAGTTGAGCTACAGCGCCTCTTTTTGGCCCTGCAAAACAGCTCTCTGTGTTCAGCTCTGGGTACCCTGTTGCAAGCGAGATAGTGACGGTGGCCCAAGATCTCCTCCCACCTGTGTTTCCTGAGACTGAACCTGGGACCTTGCCCTTGTGCTGTGCCACGGAGTTGGTGAACGACAGCAAAGGGACCATAAGGCAAATTCTGTAGCCTCGAGACGAAGGGTGGGTATACGTCGCTAATGGGCCACGGTGGCTCAGAGGTTAAGACGCTGGTCTGTAGACCGGAAGGTCTGTAGCTTGTCAGTTCGAGACCTGAGAGCTCCCGTCTCTGGCCCCAGCTCCTGCCAACCTAGCAGTTTGAAAGCAAGAAATTGCAAGTAGATAAATAGGTACCGCTTCGGTGGGAAGGTAACAGCGTTCCGTGCGCCTCGGCGTTTAGTCATGCCGGCCACATGACCACGGAAACGTCTTCGGACAGCGCTGGCTCCTCGGCTTAGAAATGGAGATGAGCACCGCCCCGTGGAGTAAGATTCGACTGGCTTTCAAGCACGGGAAACCTTAATACTTAGCTAAGGGGAGATCCTTCAGGAGGGAGGTGCAGAACATTTCCAAATGTTTCAAAGGCAGGATAGGTAGGTCAGCTGACCACTACTGCTGTGCCCAGGAATGCTGTGTTTATACTACAGGGTGGCTGATCCAGGTGAAATGTTAGATTGCCCTGGTTTTCAAAATCGTTTAAAGTGTCGCAGGACTCCATTTCTGGCCTGGCTGCAACAGGCTTAACATACTACCCCTCTGGGATCTGTGACGACGACACATTGGAAGTATGATGCAGCGTATCATTTCCTTAGAGGTGTTTGAGGAATACTTGAACTGGGTAGCCCGGGCTAGCCCAATCTTATCAGATCTCTTGGACGGGAGACCACCAAGGAAGCCCAAGGCCGCTACCAATGTTCCCTCTAAGCTGTGGGGTTTTGTGAGCAAAAATTCAACTTTGTGAGCTACTGGCATTAAAGTTGTGAGCGAGCGATTTGCCTACTGCATAAATTAGTTTGCTCTGGAGCCCTCCTTCCTGAGTGAAGACAAAAAAGTGTGAGCCAGAGGCTAAAAAACTGTGAGCTAGCTCACACCAACTCAGCTTAGAGGGAACTCTGGCCGCTACGCAGAGGCCCAGCTGAGAAGATTTCAGTCGGATTCTGAGTAGATCTGCTTAGAATGGCACTGTTAGGTCTCCAAGCTCTATCAGTTGTGTTGTTATCTTGCCTCTCCTCCAAGGAGGGCAGGATTTATGATTTCCCCCCCTCACCATTTTGTCCTCGCAAAAATCCTCTCTGGTAGGTGAGGCAGAGAAAGAGAGAGATCGTCTCAAGGTCACCCAGGGAGCTTTGTGGCAGGACGGAGATATAAACTCAGGCCTCCCCTGACACTCCCAACAGCTGCACCCAACCAGCTCCGACATATTCCCCTACAGTGGAAAAACAAAGGGCACTGCTTGTCGGATTTCTGTGGCATACGAGATTGTGCAGGGCAGATGGGGGAGGGAGGGGGAAGGGGACTCTCTCCTCACATCTCACCTTCCGCCTCCACAGGGTTTAGCAGCCATCCCGGTCTCTGCCTTCTACAGCCCTCCACAGAAGAAGAACTTTGACCGTTTCATCCGTTTCTGCTTTGCGAAGGTGAAATAACCCGGGAGACAAAAGAGGAGGGCAGCGACTGTTAGAGAGGGGTCGGGTAGTGGCTGAAGTTATGCTCAGGGACCTTAAGGGCGAAGGAGGGACATCCTGCCCAGGGTGAGCCAATCCCTGTACTTCTCCTACGAGGCTGCTGTATTTCGTCTGTCAATGCCTGGGTAAAGGCAAGAGGCCAGGGGGAACAGACAAGCATCCAAAGTTGCCTTATTATTATAATACTGAGTTAGGCCATTGGTCCCGATTGCTACTCTGACTGGCAGTGGCTCTCTGGGACAGAAGGCCTTTCTCATCACCTGCACACTCCCCTCCTTTGACAGGAGACCCCAGAGGCCTTCTGCCTCCAAAGGAGATGCTCCTACGGAGGGACAGCCTCTCACCGGCACTCAAACTGACATCTGAAGCTGCTTGAGACCGAACCGGTGGGCAGCCATGTTGTAGGCTGTCTAGACCAATATGGGCTGATATTTGCAAATGTTGCCATTTTATGAGCTATATGCAGGGGTCATTTCCTGCTGGAGAGCACGCAGGAGCGGAGCTCCGGCAGTAAGGAGCCCAGGGGGTGGGCACATGCAACAAGCCCCACCCCTGCTCCCAGCAGCCCTCAGTCAGAGCAAGAAGCAACCAGTTAAGTTGCAGAGCCCCCCCTCCCTCCCGGCCCGCCTTCAGGTACAAGCTCTCCCTTTTCTGTGAGGGCAGATCTGTGCGTTCCCCTCCCCCCCCTTAGCTAGCAATCCAAAACAGTCCAGGGGCACCTTTAAGACCAAGTTTTATTCAGGTACAAGCTCTCCCTCCTCTGTGAGGGCAGATCTGCGCGTTCCCCTCCCCCCCTTAGCTAGCAATCCAAAACAGTCCAGGGGCACCGTTAAGACCAAGTTTTATTCAGGTACAAGCTCTCCCTCCTCTGTGAGGGCAGATCTGCACATTCCCCCGCCCCTAATAGCTAGCAATCCAAAACAGTCCAGTGGAGCCTGAGCGGTGGGTGTTGCCTTCCGACACACTTCTGGTGATGTCAGGGGGTGTGGCATATGCAAATAAGTTATGCTAATGAGCTCCTGCACCTCTTTTTCTATGAAATGACCCCTGGCTATATGTAAGGACAGGGAGGGACAGCAGTGTGGTATAGCCCAATCTCATCAGATCTCGGAAGCTAAGCAGGGGTTGGTACTTGGAAGGGAGACCACCAAGGAAGGCTCTGCAGAGGAAGGCAATGGCCAACCGCTGCTGCTTCTCACTTGCCTCGGAAGCCCCATGGCTGGGGTCACCATGAGAAGCTTGCGACTTGACAGCACATATGTATGTCCCTAGGGGCATGATGTTTTGTGCAACAATTTCAAGGAGAAAATGCTTGCTGATGGTACGCATTCCAGAAGCAGGGGACCGAGTATCTTGTTCAAAAATAGCGTGCCTGGAGATGTACGATCAAACATTGCACCATATAACCCCCCGCATGTTTCTCCCAGCCTGGTTCGTACCTGGTATCGAAGGAAGGCTGGAAGAAGTAACTGGGGTGGCAGCATTTGAGGAGGCTGAGGACTCAGTGCCCTTAAGCGGCACATCTCGTTTTGGTGGTTAAAGTTTAAACACAAGCACACACCGAAGTGTGTACACACTCACATGCACACTACTTGAATGGGACTATGTTCAGACACAGCTGCCGCTATGGCATCACTCCTTGGTGGGACAAACACCTTATCACGCAAACAAAAGAATCGGGGTTCAGGATTTTGGTGAGGCCGACGAACAGGCGTGGCTGTGTTACGACTCTTGCTTCCTCCTTAGGAGAACACCACTCTCGATGCCGCAGCTGCCATCTTGCAACAGTGGAGTCAGACGAAACCCAGTCAATAAGCGATTCCTCTTGAGCGGGCTTTGTAGCTGGAGCTTTGGTGCAAGCAGGGAAGGAGCCCCCGCTGCCGAGTTTCCTGCTGCCGAACTGCATCATGGGATATCAAAGGGCTGTGCCTGTCTGTATAGGCAGGGAAGTGATCATCCCCAGGGACTGGTTTGATGGGTGATTTCTTTCCTCTCTGTCCTCCCAGGAGCTGTGAAACCCTTGGGCATATTGGAGTAACCCTAAAGAAAAATGTTTTTGCTTTGATTCCAAGGTCATCACTTTTGATGGGGAGGATTTTGAGCAGGGAGCCGAATACGCTTCCTACTGGACTTCTTCCTATTACCGCAAGAGATCTGAAATAGCCTCTTTTAATGTTTGATTGGAAAAGCTTTCCTTAGACGAGCTACAAGCAGAGTGGTGTGTGGGTCCCCCTCCCCATTTGTTGCACTCTCCTGGCAGGTGCCTTGTAAACCTTCTATGTGGTTGAGTCATCTTTTTGACTCCTGGGAACTTGTGGTCTCTCTCTCTCTGCTTCTTAGTGGCACTGATCCCCTACCCCTAAAGGGTAGGACGAGCATTAGCCTTGCATACATGACACAGTTGTGTTACAGGCCAAGCAGGGAGAAATGGGATCACGTCTGCTAGTCTCACCCGCCCCAGCACAGGCATACAGTTTGCACATGTGTAGACTCTCTCTGAGGGCTCTTGAAGGGCTGCGTTGCATAGTTCGAATGCATGTATGGGGAGGAATGCGTTTGGACCAGAGGCCTGATGAGTGTGATCCTGCTCTCCCTTTGCACATTGCCTGCACAGGGTTAAGTACAAGGGCAACTCCTGTTGGTCCTGGGATCCTCCCAATTATGCTGTGCTGCAGTCTAGGAAAGCGGTCAAGGAAATTGTAGCACTGATTGCCAATAAAGGATATGTTGTATAAATAAAGTAGATTTGCATTGTGAATTCATAGGGTGTAGAAAACTGAGTCAAGACTGGCTCCCGGATTGTACAGGTGCTCAGGTGTTGTGTTTTGGCCCTGAGATGCATTCAGTCCCCTGGAGTCCGTTTCAGCCCATGCGGGTGGCGGCCAGGACCTAACACAGCTAGTGGGGATGGCCGTGTGTATTTCGGAGATTTATATCCCGCCTTTGAACCCCATCAGGGCCAGCAGAGGCAGGGAAGCTGTGCTTTTTCCAGGGATGACAACTGCCCTACACAGTTCCATGTAAACCCAAAGAAGAATCTAGTTTATGCAACATTGCTCTTGGGCTCCAATCCTATGTAAAACTAGATGTGCTTGAGCCCGTTAACTATACGAACAGGAGACCAGACGTCATCGCAAAAACCAGTGTTCTGCAGAAGCATACACAAAAGGTTGGGCAGCATGACCAAACATGCACCCAGAATTAGCCAGTTACAGCCATGAGTGTGTGTGTGTATCTGGATTATAATGGAGCCCCTAAAAATGCATGTTATCAAAATCAGTGACTGCTAAAATTGAATTCAGAATTTTTTTTTAACATCTTCCAGTGAGGTAAGGAAACAGAGCTGTACAACTGGTGTAGATTAATTTGTTTCTGGTAGATGTGTCTTGGTCAGCTAAAGAGGTGCTTCCCAGTTAACCATGGGTACTCGCTGCCACCACCTGCTCGTTTTAGGGGTTTCCCGCTGGGATGAACAGGAATCCCAGTTCCCCGTCCTGTTTGTGAGGCCTGGCCTCGGGGTCTCCTGATAACCAGCACCTGGTTACCACAGAGACCAAGTTCAGCTTTGGGGCTCCCCGGGCAAAATAGCTACCTGCTCACTGGCTGCTTTCCTCCCAGCCCGGGGGTCCCTCTTACGACAGTGTGTCCACAGCAGTTGGGGGGGGGGGGAGGTGTCTGTGTGGTACAGAGAGTAAAGGCCAACCCTTCAAAGTCAAAAAAGAATTTATCAAAAGTAAAATATTTACAAGCCTGCTTAAGCGTAGCACCAGATCAGCAAACGGAATGCAAAGAAAATTTGGTGCAAAACGCATCCTCCTTTCCCTGTTTCCTACACGTGCCCTAACTAGATGTTAAGATACAGAGCAGGCACTGGGAGCTTAAAAGGTTGCAAGTCTGTTCCCTTGTTATCCCACTTACCTGAAAGGGTGCACAACCTGAAGAAAAATGGCCACCACAGTGACCAGCAGGGCCGCGGGGCTGCCCCTTGTTGAGGGTCCAGCACCAAGAGAGAAAGAGAGAGGTCTCTTCCTTGGAGCAAGAACTTTAATTAAACCTGTGTCTCCACCCACTTTAGATCACTCCACCCCCTTTTGCCTGCTCTGCCCAGGTCACAGGTGCATCCCGGGAACCCTCCTGGAAGGCTTTCTGGGAAATCTCCAGGAATCACCTGGAAGCTTCCTAGCACCAAATCCCCTTAATTGGTTTTTGTATCTGGCTATTAGCATATGTATAGCTGTCAACTAGCCTGCAATTGGAACTGGCTTCCTGTCACTTCCAAAGAGGAGGGAAATCCCCACAAGCGGGAGACCCCAGAGGCCCAACTTGAAAACTGGCAACCCTAACCTACAGCAGCACTTTCCCCTCTGTGGAACTGATCATGAGGTACCCTTTTGAAGAGTTAAAAACCCTTTTTACCACATGCTTGGCAGAGTCAGGCAGCACAGCACTGTAAACGGTAAGGCTCAAAGGGCCGTGATGTGTCAAAAGGCCAACCCCTGACGTCTCTTGCAGAGCTCAAAGAGCAGCAGGGTCCATTCACCACAGCAGTACGCTAGGAGACGACTGCAGTCTTCCTAGCTCTGCTAGCCAGTGATCGCCCCCAACGTCACAGAATCATAGAATGCTAGAGTCGGAAGGGACCTTGCAGGTCATCCAGTCCAACCCCCTGCACTCTGCAAGAAAGATAGCCCTACGACATACCCAAAAGATGGTTGTCCAGCCTCTGTTTGAAAACGCCCAGTGAAGGAGCCTCCACCACCTTCCGAGGCAGTCTGTTCCACTGCTCAACCACTCTTACAGTTAGGAAGTTTCTCCTGATATTTAGCCGGTAACGACTCCCTTGTAATTTCCACCTATTAGACCTAGTCTTGCAATCCAGAGCAAGAGAGAATAGATCCGCTCCATCTTCTACATGACAGCCCTTCAAATATTTGAAGACTGCAATCATGTCCCCTCTAAGCCTTCTTTCCCAGGCTAAACATACCCAACTCTTTCAGCCTTTCCTCATAAGACTTGGGTTCCAGGTATCACCTGGAGTTTGGCAATCCTAGCAACTCCCCTAGCTGGAGAGAAATTCCCTAGTATCGATTCTACTGGGCAGCCCTGTTGGACTGAAGCAACAGAGGCGCCTTTCGGACCAACACAGTTTAATTCTGGGTCTAAGTCTTATTTGTTAAGCTTTAATTCTGCGTATCAGTCTTAAAGGTGCCACTGGGCTCAAACTCTGTTCCATAGAAGAGGCTGAGCTCTACAGGAAAAGACCCCAAGTGTAGTTCCATCTTTACTAGACAGATCCAGGTGGGCAGCCCTGTTGGTCTGAAGCAGCAGAACAAAGTTCGAGTCCAGCGGCACCTTGAAGACCAACAGTTTTGTTCAAGGTGTGAGCTTTCCGGCACATGCACACGTCCTCTCAAAGGTGCCCCTGGACCCAAACTCTGGCGTTCTTGCTGCCACAGGGTTTCTGTTTGTGGCGGGGGAGGAGCAGTCCTTGCATAAAGGACAGGTCAGCTGCGGTCTGTGAAGCACCCTGCCAGGCTGCAGAAGTCCCGATAATAAATGGTCTTCAAACTAAGGCAGGGGTGTCAAACATGGAGTCCAGGGGCCGGATCAGGCCCCAGGAGGGCTTCTCTCAGGCCCGCAATGGGACTGGCTGTCTTCTGCTTCTTCTTCCAGTTCTGCTGCTGCTGCTGCATCATCTAGGTTTGCAGTTTACAGATACACACCTGAACAGCATACTCAGGATTGCAACAGCAATTGCAACAGCACAGACATTTCTATGCAATAATTCAGAGCAAGAGGTGTCAGTTAAATAAAAAAATAAAGAAAATATTAAATGAAACAAAAAATAAAGAAAATTGTTAAATAAAAAAAATATTGCAAGCCGTTTTAAGCGTATTTTTTATTTTAAGTTAAAAAAATATTTGTGTTCCTGTCCTTAATGAAGATGATACCTCTGCTACCTGGCCTTACATTTTATGACACACCGCCCAACTAGGTCTCATTTATGTCAGATCCGGCCCTCATAACAAATGAGTTCGACATCCTTGAACTAAGGAGTTGGGAGGGGGGAAGCAAGCTGGCAACGGGCTTCATCGCCCCACAGCCGCGCTTCTGCTCCCAATCGCAGAACCGGCGAGACCCTCCTTCCCGCCGATTCCGGCACAAGAGCCCAGAAGGGGCGGGGCTTCGAACGGGACACGCCCACCTTTTCGCCCCGCCCTTCCACTGGGCGCTGATTGGTCCGTGCATGACGTCACACGGCGGCCGGCCGATGTCGCGTTCGACTCCGCCCGCCCCGGGCCCGCTTTGCCCAATCAGAGTCGAGCGAGGCGGAAGTTGCAGGGAGCTGGTTGTTGTGGGAATATGGCGGACAGGAGCGGAGTGAAGCGCTTGCGGGAGGTACACGTGGGTTGGGGATGGCGGCGGCGGGGAGGAGGAAGCAGCCGGCGCCGCGTGGGGAGCCTCGGTCTGGGGAAAGTGAGGGGAGAGGGCGAAGGGGGAGAGGGGAGCGGATGGAGCCCGAGCGTGAGGATGGGGCGCATCCTCTAGTGAGGCCAGTAGACTCTATGAGACTCCTCGCGAGCAGCGTACCAAAGCTGCAGCTTCTCCTGTGCTCTGTCGTGGCCGGCCTTCTGAGGTAGACTGCCCTGGGACATGGGAGCTCCACTCTTCGCTAAGGGCTGCGAGCGAGTTGTGAGATCACCGGAGGCTGGACGTGCTGTGTGAGGGGTCAGGACAGCCGATCCATGTCCCACTCGTCTGTTTTCTAACAGTGCCCAGCCAGGGACCTTCGGAGCAGCCCACAAGCAAGGTGTGAACGCGGCAGCTTTCCACACTCTTGTCTAACTGATATAGCAGTGGGCCTTTGAAGAAGGAGAGGCAGAAGTAAGATGTGTCAGGCCGTGATCTTAAGGCCTCGCCTTATAAGTGTAGGCCAGCTACGCAGAAGAAGAAGAGATTGGATTTATACCCCAGCCCTTCACTACCCAAGGGAGTCTCAGAGCAGCTTACAAACTCCTTTCCTTTCCCCTCCCCACAACAGACACCCTGTGAGGTAGGTGGGGCTGAGAGAGCTCTGACAGAAACTGCTCTTTTTCAAGAGCAGCTCTGCCAGAACTATGGCTTGCCCAAGGTCATCCAGCAGCTGCAAGTGGAGGAGTGGGGAATCAAACCCGGTTCTCCCAGATTAGAGTCCACGCACTTAGCCACTACACCAAACTGCCTCTATGCAGATTTTAACGGGTCCCGGTGTTGGGTTGTGCTCTCAGCCTTCTGAGAAAAAGCAGCCAAAAATGGAAGCATCTTGTTGAGAATAGGAAGACCAGCAGTTGATCAAATGCCTAGGAGTTTATCTGTGTGTCCCAGCTGGTGCCTTCAGCCAGGGAAAAATTACCAATGGATCCAGCCTTCTGAGTGTAGCCTTCCTTTCAGGGTGGGGGTGAGGATAAAATGTGGGGAAGAACCAGGCAGGACATCTTTGGAAGGAAGATGCAATAAAATGGTGACACAGTTGTTTAATTAATTATGTGGCCACTACCAAAGAATTGAATGTAGACACACTATCTTGGCCTAGAGACCACCACATTAACTCCAACCCTCATTCTCATCCAGGGATACGCTGAATGCCAGACATGTCATCAGTTAGATAACGGTGGCAGACAGAGTATAAATTTGACCAAGATAAATAACATCCATGTACAGATTCAGCCAGGTGGGTAGCCGTGTTGGCCTGAAGCAGCAGAACAGAGTTTGAGTCCAGTGGCACCTTTAAGACCAACAAAAGCTTAATTCTGGGTATAAGCTTTCGTGTGCATGTAAGTTTATACCCAGAATTAAACTTCATTGGTCTTAAAGGTGCCATTGGATTCAAACTTTGTTCTACCCATGTACAGAAACTTTTAATAATGGGGGATGATGTGATGTAAAGGAAGGTATCTGTTTCGTGTGTAGCAACCACTAATCTGTACAGTTCAGGATCATTTCCTCCAACTGGCAGAGGATCTTTGTCAGCTACATCTAGGGGAGATGCTTAGGATTGAACTTGGGACCTTTTGCATGCCAAGCCACTGAGTCACAGTCTGAAAGCACAGTTGCATGC
This sequence comes from Gekko japonicus, assembly GCF_001447785.1. Lineage (NCBI taxonomy): Eukaryota > Metazoa > Chordata > Lepidosauria > Squamata > Gekkonidae > Gekko > Gekko japonicus. The sequence goes on from NW_015160331.1 coordinate 81,629, forward strand.
AAATTTGTGAATAAGGGGATTCAAGCCCCCTTTTTGGGATCCATAGTGTGTGCCAGTTGTAGCATTTAGCAGTGGCTCATCTTTCTTGGTTGATATGTGAACTCATCCAGGTGGGTTTTCCAGGAACACCTTTATATACATTACTTGTGGCAATTTCTCTCATTGTCTTTAGCAGTGGAAAAGAGCTAGAGTCCAGTAGCACCTTTAAAGACTAACAAAATTTGTGGCAAGGGATGAGCTACATATCTGAAGACGTGAGCAGTGACTCATGAAAGCTTATCCCCTGCTACAAATTTAGTTAGTCTTTAAGGTGCTCCTGGACTCTCTATTTCTACGAACAGACAAACACGGCTACCCATCTTGATCTATTTTCATCTTCTCCAGGGTGAAGAGAGAAAGATTGACTGGCGGAAATGGAAGCAAGAAAGTAAGGATGACTTTTGAATCCCTGAATATTTTCATAACCTTGTAAATCTTTTTAAGATAGCCACGAGTTTTGTCAAAAGCAAGCCTCTTTCTTTCAAGGTGATCATTCCACCATTAGGCACATTCAAACCCAAAAATAGCCTTTTGGGCAGTGATTTGGGTTTTCCAGAACTGGCATCAGAAAATTTCCCAGCACCCTAAGGAGGGTGTGAACTGATTTAGCATGTTTATTTTTTACTTAAGTTTACTAAACAAAAATGTCAAAATTTAATGTCCCAGTAGCAAGAAATACATTTTATGTCCCAGTAGCAACAAATACATGATGTAAAATATTTGATTAAAGGGGAAGAATTCAAATGTGGGTAAAATGTCCTATTTGAGAAATCCAAACTTTATGTGAAAATTATTTTTATTGGAATAAGAATTGTAAAAATTTAAAGACAGTGTGGCACGTACTTCCCTTGAATAGCCCATACTAGCCTGAGCTTGTCACATCTCAGAAACTAAGAGGGTCAAAAATCCAAACTTTATGTGAAAATTATTTTTATTGGAATAAGAATTGTAAAAATTTAAAGACAGTGTGGCACGTACTTCCCTTGAATAGCCCATGCTAGCCTGAGCTTGTCACATCTCAGAAACTAAGCAGGGTCAGCCCTGGTCAGTGTTTGGACGGGAGACCACCAAAGAAGTCCAGGGTCGCTCTGCAGAGGCAGGCAACGGCAAACCGCCTCTGGACATCTCTTGCCTTGAAAACCCCATGAGGAGTTGGCATGACTCAGTTGTGACTTCATGCTACTTATTATTTCATAGTTCACATTTAAGGGGAAAAACACAAAGGCACAGGAAACTGTTGACATATAATTTTAACACACCCAAAATACTGTGCTTCATATTCCTTGGGGAGGGGGGGCTGTCCACCCATCAACAGAACGTAGCGCTCCTTTCTGGAGGCTGTTAGGGCTTCTCAGCTTCACTGTTGCTCTCCATAGGATCAAATACTTTACTGGTTAGTTCTGTAATAGATTGCTAACTGCAGTATCCCTTCCACCATGTGAGACAATTTTAGTTTTGGGTTTGTTTGGAACTGCACAGCCTATCAGATGAACGGATATCTTGTTTTTAAAATTTGGATTGTTCTATGCAGGGGTCATTTCGTAGAAAAAGGGGTGCAGGAGCTCATTAGCATAACTCACTAGCATAACTTATTTGCATATGCCACACCCCCTGACATTACCAGAAGTGTGTCAGAAGGCAACACCCACCGCTCAGGCTCCACTGGACTGTTTTGGATTGCTAGCTATTGGGGGAGGGGGGAGACGTGCAGATCTGTCCTCGCAGAGGAGGGAGAGCTTGTACCTGAATAAAACTTGGTTTTAAAGGTGCCGCTGGACTGTTTTGGACCGGGGGGGGGGCGGGGGGGCTCTGCAACTTACCTGGCTGCTTCTTGCTCTGACTGAGGGCTGCTTGGAGCAGGGGGTGGGGCTTGTTGCATGTTCCCGCCCCCTGGGCTCTTTACTGCCGGAGCTCCGCTCCTGTGCGCTCTTGCAGGGAATAACCCCTGGTTCTATGTATTTGTGGGGACAGAAGGCAGCAGGATACAGCCCAATCTTGGAAGCTAAGCGGGGTCAGTACTTGTTAAGGAAGGAAGGAAGGCTCTGCAGAGGAAGGCAGCAAGAAACCACCACTGCTTTCCACTTGCCTGGAAAGCCCCTTTGCTGGGGTCCCCACGTCAGCTGTGACTTCACGGCACTTTACACAAACATGTATTTGTGCATTTGTCACCCCCCCACACACAGCATTTACAGGGCAATAAAAGATATGCATACGCTCTCACACAGAATTCCAAGGGACAGTCACCTAAAACAGTCATTACTACTTTGAAACTGCCAAGCTTGCCTGCTCTTGTATTGGCAATGACACCTATTCCGTGTGATTAATTTTATTGAACAATTACTTCAGGCTTGGAAACGTTCTGCTCCACATCTCTGATCTCGAGTACATTTTTACTTATAATTTTGGAAAACACCTGCTGTTGAATGTGCTAGTGTGGAACAGAATGGGAAAAGATGCAGAAAAGGGCAACTGAAGCAATCCCGGGGTTGGTGTGTCTTCCCAGGAAGGAGAAGCTAATGCGTTTTGGGCTTCTCTGTTTAAAAATAAGATGAGGGAACATGCCAAGCTAATAAAACGATGGATGATGTGGGAAAAGTGGCTGGAGAGAAGTTCATTTTCCGAAATGTTTAGCCTGGAGCGGAGACGACTGAGAGGTGACGTGATCACCGTCTTCAAGGACTTGAAGGGCTGTCACACAGAGGATGGGACGGAGTTGTTTTCTGTTGCCCCAGAAGGTTGGACCAGAACCAACGGGTTGAAATTAAATCGGAAGAGTTTTCGGCTAAACATTAGGAAGAACTTCCTGACAGAGCAGTTCCTCGGTGGAACAGGCTTCCTCGGGAGGTGGTGGGCTCTTCCTTCTTTGGAGGTTTTCAAGCAGAGGCTAGATGGCCCTCGGACAGCAGTGCGGATTCTGTGAACTTAGGCAGATCAAGAGAAGGGAGGGTTGCCTCAGCGCATAGTTCTTGTGGCCCTTTCTTACACACCCAAAGATATGCTGATCGCCACTTTGGGGTCAGGAAGCAATTTTTCTCCAGGCCACTTTGGCCAGGGACCCTGGAGGTTTTTTGTTTGGTCATCTTCCGGGCAGGGAATGGGAGGCACTGGGGGTGTGGGAGGGAGGTATTTGTGAATTTCAGCATTGGGCAGGGGGTTGGACTAGACCCTGGAGGTCCCTTCCAATTCTATGATTCCACTAAAACTTCAGGGGCAGGGCACCCTGTGAAGTTGGTGGGCAGGAAAAAAGTACTTTGTACAGTGCAAAGTTAACTTGTGGAACTCAGTGCTACATGATTTGGGGGTGGCTGCTAGCATAGGTGGGTTCAAATACGGATTACACCGATTCATGGATGAGAGACCCATTAATGATTTGGCCCATGAGACATTTGCAGAGGGTTGGACGTGCCCTGAGAGAGCATCTGACCCTTGAAAAAACACTCAGCCTTTGATTTCCAGATCCCCATTAATTCCAGTATCCTCCACCATTTGAGAAGTGTTTAAATCCCAGCACTGACAGCTGCCCTCTTCACCTTGACTTGTTAACTGCGCCCTTTCTTTCCCTTATCCAGGAAAGGAGGAGAAGAAAAAATGGAAGGAGATGAAGCTGCTGAGAAAACTAGAAAAGAAGAGAATACAGGAGCTGATGGAAAAAAAGAAAGAAGAGGTGGAGTCCAAGGAAGATAAAGGTAGACCTTCCTGTGAATGTGGCAGAAATTGGATGGAGTTACCAGACTATTTAGGGGAGGGGCTGCGGCTCAGGGGAAGAGCCTCTGCTCTGCATGCAGAAGGTCCCAGGTTCGATCCCTGGCATTGCCAGTGAAAAAAGAATAAATGTAAAAAGAATCAGGCAATAGGTGATGGGAAAGACCTCTGCCTGAGACCCTGGAGAGCTGCTGCCAGCCAGAGTAGACAATACTGACCCTGATGGACCAGGGGTCTGATCCAGTACAAGGCTGCTGCTTCATGTGTTCATCATATCCCATGAAGAGTGGTACAGCGGAATAGTACAGCCCATCGTTAAGTCCCTCTGTGGGCTCCCTGTCCCCTTTTGGATCCAGCATAAATCCCATGAAAGCCCTCCAGGGCACTGTGCTACTTCAGCCCCTCTCCAGTAGAATCCCAGTACACCCCAGTCTGAATCCTTTGGTGCTCCAGCTTCACCTCCTTCTTGCTCCCACAAACAACTCTGCCCTTTCCTCTTCACTGCCCCAGTGCCTCAAACGGCCTCCTGGAACACCTACATCTCTTGCTTCAGTCCCAGAACTCCTGTTCCGTAACATCTTTGGCACTGCCCCTTGGTCCTCCCTCCCCTCCCCTCCCCTATGGAAGCCAAATGCACAGGTGGCTGGAATGAACGCATCGCCATAACCCTGGTTATCCCTGCCTCCTCCACCCTCCTTCCCTTCTGTCAAGTTGTAGATTGCGTGCTCCTTGGGGCAGAGACCTGCCTTGTATTAATCTGTCTTGTGCACTGATACATTTTATAAAACACCTACACAGTAGCCTGGTTTGAATGAAACGCCAACGTGAATGGTCTTCGGCGACCCGACCAAAAGGCTGCTATCTACTTAATGGGGGGTCTGGGAATAACTGTCAGAGGCCTTTGCAGCCTCAATGCAAGTTTGGTGTAGTGGTTAAGTGCGCAGACTCTAATCTGGGAGAACCGGGTTTGATTCCCCACTCCTCCACTTGCACCTGGCTGGATGACCTTGGGCAAGCCGTAGTTCTCTCAGAGCTGTTCTTAAAAAGAGCAGTTTCGGTCAAGAGTTCTCTCAGCCCCACCTACCTCACAGGGTGTCTGTTGTGGGGAGGGGAAGGGAAAGGAGTTTGTAAGCCGCTCTGAGATGCCTTTGGGTAGTGAAGGGCGGGATATAAATCCAATCTCCTCTTCTTCTTCTTCTAATGGCTCTTATCTCTTAGGGCGTCACTATACGGTCAGCGTCGCCCTTCCCGGCTCCATTCTCAACAATGCGCAGTCGCCAGAGCTGCGGACGTACCTTGCCGGCCAGATTGCCAGGGCCTGCACCATCTTCTGCGTGGACGAGGTTGTGGTGTTCGACGAGCATGGCGAAGATTCAAAGTGAGGACACACCCTGTTTGGTCATGGAGGTGGACCTTGGTCCCTCCCAGCCCCTCTATCCGTCTCCAGTTCCTTTTGATTCTTTTCTGCATGACAGACAGAATAGAAAGGGTCCATTGCACATGGCAGGCATGAAAAGAGCCTCTGTATCAGGGCCGCCCAACGTGGTGTCTGTGAGCCCCATAGTGCCTGGCAACACTATGGTGTTTTTAGAAAGTGGGTGGGGCTTTCGGCCAGCAGGGCTTCTGGTTGGCTGTTGGAGCTTTGATTGGGTGTGCAGGTTTTTGGGGTTTTTTTGGTGAATATCCTGTGTGCGCACGTGCTTGCAAGCCTGGAAGTCGTGATGACTTCTGGGGACCCCTAGTGGCTTGATAATACCCTCCTCTGCGTCTTGGCCCTGGTCTTCCTTGGAGGCCACCCTGCCAAGTACTTGCCGGAGTTGACCCTGCTTAGCTTCCAAGATCTGATGAGATCGGGCTTGCCTGGGCTATCCAGGTCAGGGCGGGTGTGCAGGTTCTTAAAAACGTTGCTTTGGCAGCAGCTGACACCGTAGCATGAGGATCTTCACTGTGTGACTGAAGATATGCTGTGGCAGCTCTTCTGTGGCTGGCTCCGTCTCCTGCAGCCAGCAGCCATTTTGTGGCTGTGCCAGGATTCCAAAGGCACCCGCGGGCTCAAAACGGTTGGGGACCTCTTCTCTGTATGGTCAGAAGCCTCCGGCTTACTGTGGCATGTTGGCCCCCAGAGCGGCTGTGTGTTGATCCGAGGACACAGTTGCCGCCCTCTCTTTCCACTGCTGGCGACCTGCTCCCTTACTTAAGAACATAAGAACATAAGAGATGCCAATGTTGGAGCAGGCCAAAGGCCCATCCAGTCCAACCCTCTGTATCACACAGTGGCCAGAAATACCAGGTGCCACCAGGAGGTCCACCAGTGGGGCCAGGACATTAGAAGCCCTCCCACTGTTGACCCCCCCCCCAAGCACCAAGAAGACAGAGCATCACTTGCCCCAGAGTCCCTATCTATACCTTGTGGCTAATAGCCACTGATGGACCTCTGCTCCATATGCTTATCTAATTCCCTCTTGAAGCCGTCCATGCTTGTAGCCGCCAACACTTCCTGTGTCAGTGAATTCCAAGTGTTAATCACTCTTTGGGTGAAGAAGTACTTCCTGTTATCCGTTCTAACCCGACCGCTCTGCAGTTTCATGGAGTGCCCATGAGTTCTTATATTGTGAGAAAGGGAGAAAAGTATCTCTTTCTCTACCTGCTCTATCCCATGCATAATCTTATAAACCTCAGTCATGTCACCCCTCAGTCGTCTTTTCTCCAAGCTAAAGAGCCCTAAACGCTTGTTCTTCTTCCGGCAGGGTGGGGATCTTTCTTGCAACACTGGGGGGGGGGATGCATAAGGTCACTGCTCTACAACTCCATTGATACTTGTGGCATAAGAAGAATCTCCATGATGTTGGGTATTGGGAGGGAGTGCACTCAGAAGACTGGGACGTGGTCTGGGACTGACTTGTTTGGTGTCGTGGTGAAGTGCGCGGACTCTAATCTGGGAGAGCCGGGTTTGATTCCCCACTCCTCCGCTTGCACCTGGCTGGATGACCTTGGGCAAGCCATAGTTCTGGCAAGAGCTGTTCTTGAAAAAGAGCAGTTTCTGTCGGAGGTCTCTCAGCCCCACCTACCCCACAGGGTGTCCGTTGTGGGGAGGGGAAGGGAGAGGAGTCTGTCAGCTGCACTGAGACACCTTTGGGTAGTGAAGGGCCATGGGGTATAAATCCAATCTCTTCTTCTTCTTGTTAGACTTGATAGCCCCTACAGTCAGGTCACAGCTTCCTGTCTGAGCCGGGCCTAGATTTCCAGCTGCAAACACAAATCATTAGGGAAGGCCTAGAACTGAATTTAACCTCTGCTACAAACAAAGGCAAGCCATTGTCTCTTCACCCCGCCCCGCCCCCCAATCTATGAAGGTAATAATGCCCTCCCTTATATGATTGTTATTTTGGTGTAATATACGTGTGGTGCTTTAACCATGCGGTATAAATGCCAACCTAGCAGTTCGAAAGCAAGAAATTGCAAGTAGATAAATAGGTACCACTTCGGTGGGAAGGGAACAGCGTTCCATGCGCCTTGGTGTTTAGTCATGCCGGCCACATGACCACAGAAAGGTCTTCGGACAGCGCTGGCTCTTCGGCTTTGAAACGGAGATGAGCACCGCAACCCTACAGTCGGATTCGACTGGCTTTCGAGCAAGGGAACCTTTACCTTTACTATAAATGAGATTAAATAGTAGCACCAAGAGCATTTCTCTGCCAAGGAAACCAGATCTGGTCCTGTGCTAGGTGAGTCTGGGGCTTGCCATTCCCTCGTGCAGCGGCCTCCACAATGGCAGGCGATCCAGGAGTAGCGGGCCAGATCAGAGATCCTGTGATCCAGGGGTTCTTCTGGTCTTCCTTTTCAGGACCACGGAAGGAGAATTTGAGGGGATCAAGAAGAGAGGGCAGGCCTGCGTGCAGCTGGCCCGGATTCTGCAGTACCTGGAGTGTCCCCAGTAAGTCCCACTGGAGATCTGTGAGAAAAACTGGGGTGGGGTGGGGGGGCTCTCCAACCACAGCGCCTGCTGACACGTTTCGTGGCACCTACCAAGAGTTTTTGGGAAATGGGTGTGGTTAGATAGGACCAATGCTCCCTCTAAGCTGTGGCATCTTGTGAGCAAAAATCCTTCCTGGTGAGCCACTGGCATTAAACTTGTGAGCGAGCAATTTGGCTACTGCATGAATTAGTTTGCTCTGGAGCCCTCCTCCCTAAGCGGAGACAGAAATGTGTGAGCTGGAGGCTAAGAAACTGTGAGCTAGCTCACACTAACTCAGCTTAGAGGGGACACTGGATAGGACTTCTGACTGGCCATTGAAGGTTTAGTTGGCTGTGCAGATTTTAAAAAATTTTTGCTTTGGTAGCAGCTTCCACCACAGTGCAAGCATCTTCACTGTGTAATTAAAGGGAAGCTGCGGCAGCCATGTTGTGGCTGGGCCCACCACGCTGTATCAAAAGTACAAAGGTGCCGCCAAAAAGGTTGGGGGACCCCTGATCTAAACAGTTCTACTATTATCGAGGGTTCCCGAGCGGTCTGATCTTTCAGGGCTTAGAGTGGCGATTCACACATCAGTATTTACATTCAAGTCTCAATGGCACAGTTCACATAGCAGTTATATACAATGCAATACATAACAGTAACTATGATCCCTACGGGTCCAGATCAACGGTCCAGTCCAGTGTTCCATTTGTTATGGTGTTCAACGAGATGCCCCCCAGAAGTTTGCAATCAGGGCATGAAAACAAGAGCCCTGGCTGCAGTTTGTTTCCGAGCAAGTGGTTTTCCCAGCTGCTCTGGCTTTGGAGGTTCCATTTAGCCATCATGGCCAATAGCCTCTATTGGATCTGTCCTCCACGAATTTGTCTCATCTCCTTTTAACACCATCTACGCTAGCAGCTGTCACTGCATCTTGTGGCAGAGAGTTCCGTATATTCCACGATACGTCCTGAGTTGTCTGCCCATCAGTCTGTCCTGAGTTGACTGCCCATCAGTTGCATTGGCGGTTTTTAGGTTTCTGTCGTGTAGAATAGGGAAGAAAAGCCCTCCAGGCTGTGCATGATTTTATAAGCCTCTGTCGTATCTCTCCCCTCCCTCCAGTGGTCTTTTCCCTTAAACTAAAAGCCCCAGATATTTTAACCTCTCCTTGCAAGGATGCTGATCCGACCCTTTCAGTGTTTCAGGTGCCCCCAGATGAACAGACTGTGGCTTTCTTGTTTTCTTTTTGAACAGGTACCTAAGGAAATCTTTTTTCCCCAAGCACCAGGATCTGCAGTTCGCAGGTAAGGCTTGAAATCTTTGCCCCTAGACCTTACCCAGTCCCTGGTATTGGCAGCAGGCGCAGTGCTGGTAGTTCAGAGTTCTCTTCCTGTTTTGCCTCATGGGCATGCAGGGCTTTCCCTAACCCTTTTCTCCTTGCTGCAGTTGTTCCCACACCAGTTGCCCTCTTGTCGGCCCTTCCCCTCCAAGTCCGAACATCCTCCTGATGCTCAGACGAGACCCACCTTCTCTGTGCTCATTTTCCCCCTCTGAGATTCAGTTACTTTACTCAGTTCTTTCATCCGCAGCCCAACTTGACCTGCTATTCTCCCTTCCTCACCCTCTCTGCTCATTTACTGATCCATGACTGTCTACCATCCTTCGTCTCCTGGCTGTGTGGAAGACCTGCTGTCTCACTGGACAGACAGATCAAGACGGGCAGCCGTGTTCCTCTGTCTGCAGCAGTAGAAAAGAGCGGGAGTCCAGGAGCACCTGAAAGACCCACAACGTTTGTGGCAGGAGATGAGCTTTCCTGAGTCACTGCCAACATCTTCAGATACGGCTAGAATGTGAGTCTGTGTCCTATATATTGGAAAGTGGTGTGATTTCAGATGCCGAATGACATTAGCAGGCAAATGACTATAGCAGACGTAAGAGTAGTGGCTGTCTTACGAAGGAATTTCAAAGGGAAGTTAGAAAGAGAGACTGCTGAATCACACGGATAATGAAGCTCTAATTAGCTTATTGCTGACAACTTTCGACTGTGTATTTACTAAGTTGACAACTTAAGTGTGGGTGGGTTTTTTCGGTTTTTAAAAATTATTTCGGGTTTTTTTTATCTTCGCAAAAAATGACTGATTTGTTATTATTTGCTTGGATTTAGTGTTGGTTACATGTTTTTATCCTGTTCTGTTGCCATGGCTTTTTTGCTAATGCAATAAAGTTGTTATATATTATTATAATGACGCTCAAGACAATGCAGCCTCCTGGACTAAGTGGACACCTGGGTTTCCTGTCTCGTTATGCTGATTTCTCCACGCCTACAATCCCTCTGCATAGCACACCTAATCCAATCACGCCTGCTATTGTCATTCACCTGCTAATGTCATTCGGCATCTGAAATCACTCCATTTCCCAATATATGGGGCAGATGGACTCACATTCTAGCTGTCACTGGACTGACTGGGTTGTCTCTAGGTACAGGCACAGCAGTGCTCCCTCTCAGCAGTGGAGTCTTGTGAGCAAACCTTCTACTTGGTGAGCTGCTGGCATTGAAGCTGTGAGCGAGGGATTTGGCCGCTGCACAAATTAGCTTGCTCTGGAGCCATCCTTCTCGAGCTAAGACAAGAATGGGTGAGCCGGAGGCTAAAAAACGGTGAGCTGGCCCACACCAACTTAGCTTAGAGGGATGACTGCGAGCACACGATATTTTGTAGCAGAAATCAGCAGTAATATTCCTTAGAGATCATCTCATGCCGAAAAGTAACCTCTGGTTCCTGGCTGTGCGATAAACCATTGCCCACCAAGTGTTTTTAAAAACCGTGTGGGAGGGGGTGTGTGCTTCTGCCCAGCAGGGCTTCTGATTGGCTGTGCAGATGAAAACAACATAGTTTTGGTGGCAGCTGCCACCAGTGTTAGTTTTCTTCTCTCTCTCTCTCACACACACACTCCTCTTTCCCAGTAAAATCATTCCCCTTGTCCCCTGCCCTTGTAGTTCCTCTGTTTATGTGGCTGGCTCTGTCTAGGGTTGCTGGGACGAGCCTGGCAACTGGTGGGGAGAGCCGAGGGTGGGGACATGGCTGCGTTACCTTCTGGTGAAACCCAGCTGTGACAAAGGGTAACTCTAGGAACTGCCAGACTATGGTCAAACCGTAGAGTTTCCAGCGATTCCTAGAGTTACCCTGCGTCACCTCTGGGTACATAGTGATGTCGCTGTTTTTTTATTTTTCTCTCGCCACCACTTGGAGCAGTGGTGGGCAGCAGGGCTTGCCAGCAGGAGGCCTAACAAGTCTGGGTCCACCTCCCACCGTGGCCATTGTGTCAGGATTCCAAAGTTGGCACAGGCTCCAAACGGTTGGGGACCCCCAAACATGAAACTTTCTTTCTTCTAGTTAATCTGCTGTGTGATCAGTTCTGTTTCTCCTGGGGTGGGGTGGGGAGGAGGAAACAGGGCTGATTCAGAGTATTTTGTGGCCCCAAAAAAGGGGCAGTGGTCCTCTCCTGGATGTCAGCTAGCTGCCATATCTGTGTAGTCTACCCTTCCCTCTTCCCACCTTGCTTGCAGCTCAGCAGCTTGCCGTAAACATGCCAGGGAGCCGTGGGAGCTAGACGCCATTATCAGTCTGGCCTTGTGCATTAGGGAGGGCTTGGGGTCCACATTGGGTGTGAATTTTTCTGCTCTCAGGGAACCCTGGGACTCTCCCGCTCATTATGTAATCTCCCGCCAGGAGTCTTCCCGCGCACGTGTGCTCGAAGTTAATTTGCTTAGCTAGTTGCCTTGCCCAGCTATATGTATTGGGATGTTCCCGCCTTCTAGTTATTCCTAACAATAATCCTGTGGACATGGTACCAGTCTTGTACACTAATAAAGCATAACGCTTCTTGAGAAACGTGTGTGAAGAGTTACCTGCTGTGGAACCTGACATTGGGATTGTGTGGCTTCCAACCAAAGGCCAAACCCAAGTCTCTGCGGCAACTGGACCTGGCGGCTGGCGGCAAGGGCCCAGGAAACGAGGCCAGCCACCTCCTAAAACCCATTGTTTTAATGCACACATTGTTTTAATCCTTATAATGCTTTATTGTGCTTTAATGTTTAAAATCGAAATTATATTTATTTCTGTGATGTTACCCGCCCTGAGCCCAGGATATAAATGCAAACAATAAATAAAATAGCTAGCAAGCCAGACTGCTGCAGCGAACGGGTGCCCTCCTGCCGTGTCATTCTAAGCAGTTGCCGGAGTAGCTTGACCAGAGAACCAGTTCTGGGAGAATACCGTTTCCACAGTGACCGCGGGATGATAGTGATGCAACGTATATCTTGTCATTTATGATTCACAGCCTCCGGAATCCATCTGCGCGGCTTCGTATTTTTGTCTCCATTTCAGGGCTCCTGAATCCCTTAGACAGTCCCCACCACGTTCGGATCGATGAGGAATCGGAGTACCGCGAAGGGGTGGTTTTGTCGCGGCCTACCAAGCCGGGCCGAGGGTCCTTTGTCAACTGCGGGATGCGCAAGGTAAGGGGCGCTGTCCCACAGGGGACCCGTTTTGTCCTGCCGAGGCCTCTTGGAGCAACACGGGGGGGGGGGGTCCGTCCTCTGGTCTTCAGCCAGAAAGGCCTGTCCAGCTTTGCTCTAAGTCTTCTAAGAGCCAGTTTGGTGTAGTGGTTAAGTGTGCGGACTCTAATCTGGGAGAACCGGGTTTGATTCCCCACTCCTCCACTTGCACCTGGCTGGATGACCTTGGGTCAGTCACAAGCTCTGGCACAGCTGTCCTTGAAAAAGAGCCGTTTCTGTCAGAGCGCTCTCAGCCCCACCCACCTCCCAGGGGTCAGGGGTGTCAAACTCACTGGAAATGTGTTTTTAAAGTTTCAAAAAACTTAAATTGTGTTTGTCTGTGTCCTTTATGAAGCTTATATCTCCGCTACCTGGCATTACCTTTTATGACACACATGGCCCAGCCCAACAACGTCTCATTTATGTCAGATCAGTTCAACACCCCTGTGAGACTTTTACATCCGTGTTAGACTTAATACATTTTAAAAGGACAAGGACTTGCACACTATTGAGCGAATGTGGCTGGACGTTTTATTTTACAGGGATCAGACAATGTAATAAGCAATAACATTTATCATAGTTGTTATGTTTGCTTCATTTTGCTGTAGTTGAATTTTTTAAAAAAATTTATTTATCACTACATTTCTACCCCGCCCTCCCCACAAGCGGGCTCAGGGCAGCTTACAATAGGGCAACAGGTGCCTTCATATAAAACAGCATAAAAACAGAATAAAATATCACATCACAAGTAAAGTGCTCAATAGTGTCAATCTATTAACTTTAACAGGATAGTACCCCAAGAATATTACATAGCGATAAGGAGGTTAACGGACTCATAGATGTTACTCGTCCCCATCTGATGGCGACAATCCACAGCGAGGTCATAGCTTGGTCTTCATAGGGCCATCCCTTGGTATACCGGTGGTGGTAATGGTAGTGACTCCTACTCGAAAGCCTGGCGGAAGAGCTCCGTCTCGCAGGCCCTGCGAAACTGCAGAAGGTCTCGCAGGGCCCTGATCTCCTCCGGGAGCTCATTCCATTTAGAAATAAAATTTTAGAAATAAAATATCTGTTTTAAAACAACTGTAGATTCTTTTGCCGACCACCAATATAACAACAGCTGCTTTTGGAAAGTTTCTTCGATTATTGCTTTCACTCTACTGATGTTTTGGATCATTTAGATTTCTTTTAAAAAATTACGATCTTTTAATTATTATTTGCCCTGCTGGCAGAGACGTTCTGTCTGCTTCCTTCCCTGAGGCAAATGGCAACCAGCGTGGGGAATCTGGGACCGGGGAATTGGCCGGGTGGAGAAGGCCTCCAGCCAAATCCGTTGGGCAGAGAAGTTAATTTAAAAAAAAGCTGTGACAATGATTACAAGCTCATTGACTGCCTGATGGGCCAGAAATGGGTTTCTCGTGCTCCAAAAGGAGATGACGTCTCAGGGTTTGACATTTGTGGTATCTCAGATGTCCCATAATTCTTTGCTGCAGGAGGTGCAGATAGACAAGCAACTGGAGGCTGGCCTTCGGGTCACCGTGCGGCTAGAGCAGCAGCAGCAAAATCCGGGTAATTATCCACAGCCTGCAGGCGGAGCCTTTGGAACTGGACATATAAAATGTGTGGACCAGAAAGACTGGAAATTTAGTTCAGGCTTGGACTAGGAGTGGGGAGACCTGGATTCCAATCTGGATTTAGTAACAAAGGTCACTGGGTGTCCTTTGACCCATCACTCTCATGGATTAGTCTGCTTCGGAGGGTTGTTGTGAGTATAAAATGGAGGAGGGGGAACCATGTGTATCACCGTCCTTAGAGGAGGGGCGGTATAGAAATGTGACTGCTCGATCACTGGATGAGGTATGGAGCCACCCTCAGAGAGCCGACAATGAAGAAAACAGCCGTGATGTAGTATTATGAAAATATATATTTAAACTGCTGTTTTGCAGTGAGTAGTATTTCTTCAATAGGTAATCAAGGTGTACGCGCACACACGATGGAATCTGCATATATATCACATGACCGCTTTATCTCCGTGTGCTGCTGCGAGAATAACATTAGTTTACACGTCAACAATACTAATCTGTGAACTTAACGCTCAACATTCTTCCCACTTCAGTGAAACAATGCTCATGTTAAGAATTTGTTTAATTGAAGTGGGAAGAATATTGAATGTTAAGTCCACGGATTAGTATTGATGACGTGTCAACTAATGTTATTCTCGCAGCACACTGAGAACTCATGTTAAGAATTTGTTTAACTAATGTTAAACTAATGTTATTCTCGCAGCCCACTGAGATAAAGTGGTCATGTGAAACGGGAATATATGCAAATTCCGTTGTGTGTGTGTGCATACATCTTGATTACTTATTGAAGAAATACTACTCACTGCAAAACAGCAGTTTAAATATATATTTTCATAATACTACATCACGGCTGTTTTCTTCATTGTCTGCATCCTTCCCATGATCTCTCTGTTGTTTCTACATTAACCCTCAGAGAGCCAGCAGATGGCAACGTCCAGCAGGGTCTTTTCAGTGGTGGCCTCAAGACTCTGCAGCTTCCTCCTTCAAGAGAGGCAATTGGCTTTCTTCCCTTTTTACTTTTAGAAGGAAAGTTAGATGATCTCCCCCACCCCACTTTTGGCAGGTGTTTGGGTTGGCTGGTTTGATCTTTAGTTTCTGGATTTTATTTAATTAATTTATTTAAAACATTTATTAGTCACTTTCTACCTTGTGGACCTCAAGGCTGCTTACGGTGTAAGCAAAACAACAGTTAACAAAACACACACAAAAGACCACAATTTGAAATCTCAGTTAGGACTGCCAACAAATAAAACTAAAATCAGTCAAATGCAGTCGTGAATAAAACAGTCTTCAGCTGCATCCTGAAGATGGAAAGCGAGGGGGCCAGGCGCACCTCTCTGGAGAGGCTGTTCCATAATCTTGGGGCTGCCACCAAGAAGGACCTTTTCTCATGTGCCCCCCAGATAAGCTTCTGTGATTGGTGAGACAGTCAGGTGGGCCACTCCCTGTGATCTTAATTCCTGGGCCGTAACAGATGGGAGAGGACGGTCCCCTCACGTAGGGCTTTAAAGGTCAAAGCCAACACCTTGAATTGGGCTCAGGAGTGGATTGGTAGCCAGTGCGATTGCTGTAGTATTGGGGCCACACGCTCCCAATAGCTGGTTGGATTGACTGGACTGTACCTTTCTGCCAGTCTTCTCTTTTGACGGCTGGATAGTCGCTCTCTTGCTTTTACTGCGATAAATTTTTTGTGAACTGAGAGTTTGACAATTGAAGTGGCTCCGACAGTACTTCCTGTACTGGAAAGCAGGATGTAAACATTGCAGTGAATAACTGTAAATGCCCTGTGAGCTCTGGTGAGTCGAGGAACAGTCTGTGCCTGTGCGCCTCCGCTTTTGGTGCTGATCCGCCCCCTTCTCTTCCAGATGGCAAAACACGGAAGGGCACGGTGGTGTCCTCGCACCAGCCCCGAACTGCCTCCGGCCTTTACTGGGGTTACAGCGTCCGCTTAGCTTCCTGCCTGAGTAAGTGCGCGTCTTTCTCTGACTTGCCTCTCTCTTCCAAATTACCATTTGTGTCGCAGTTAATGCCGGCATGAGCTAGCGAAGCGATGTCGAGGTCCCAGAACGGTGGAGAGGTGACCTCTGGCACCCCCCACCCCCGGCCTTTCTTTGCTTCGCCCAGGAGGGGGCGAAATAACCCGGATGTTTTTGAGGGGAAGCTGAAATGGTTGCGGCTGGTCTCTGACTGCTCAGTGAGGTCGGAAGCCTTCCGCCATCCGAAGGAGCCTCCTTCCTTCTGCTTCAGCGGCTGTGGTGCCGCTACCTCAGGGGGTGCAAGTCGATCAAAATGTCCCTTGATGGCTTCTGTCCTCTTCTCCAGGTGCTGTCTTCGCGGAGTGCCCTTTCAAAGAAGGCTACGACCTCTCCATCGGGACCTCTGAGCGGGGGGCCTCTGTGGACCAGGCCGTTGTCCCTCCTTTCAGGTAACCAGGCGGGGGCTGGTTGGTTTTCGGCTGTATCATCTGTCTCCAAGCAGGGCTTGGAAGCGGTATTCCCTCTAAGCTGAGTCAGTGTGAGCTAGCTCACAATTTTTTAGACTCCAGCCCACACATGGTTTGTCTTTGCTCAGGAAGGAGGGCTCCAGAGCAAACGAATTGATGCAGCGGCCAAATCGCCGGCTCACAGCTTTAATGCCCGTAGCTCACAAAGTAGAATTTTTGCTCACAAGACCCCACAGCTTAGAGGGAGCATTGATTGGAAGCCTCAGTCTGCCCAGTGGGGGGCCTCTTTGTTTGTTGCGCCCAGGGCTGGCTGCAGGTTTTAACGAGGCACAAACTGTCCATGTGCCCTTCTGTCCCAGCGCCGCCTCAGACACATTTCCCTCCAACTTGTGGCTCTGTCCTCTCCGCCTGAACACAGATCTGCATCAGGGAATGGAATTTCCCTCACTTTTTTTTAAGCCCCTTCAGTGCCAGCGGAGCTTAGAGCAAGAAAGCATGCCTGTCATTTCACGGGGGCCTGGAGGGGGCAGCAGAGGGTGGTTCCAGTGCTTGCTCCTTCCTCCACTGCCTCCAATCAAGGGCCCAGGGGCGTCTCCAGTGGGAGGTGGGTGGGTCCCCTGTTGTGCTTTGTGTTGACAAACCCCCCCCCCCTTTCTTCTCTCTCTCAGCCAGGCTCTGGTAGTTTTTGGCGGCTTGAACGGCCTGGAAGCTGGTGTGGACGCCGACCCGAACTTGGAGGTCTCCGATCCGAGCACCGTGTTTGACCTTTATCTGAACACCTGCCCAGGCCAAGGGAGCCGCACCATCCGGACCGAGGTGGGGGTGCTCTCCATCTTCCCTCTCGTGGGCCAGGAGCGGGGAGGGAGCGTGGAAGAATTTCATCTCTGTCTCGGGAAGGACTCACAATAAACCTCAAGATTGTGGTGTTTTTTAGAGTCGGCCATTTGGATAATCTAACGAACGGCTTATTTGGCTGTAAAGTGGCAGCCCCCTTAAGGCCGACCCCGTAGGGTTTTCAAGCCAAGAGACGTTCAGGGGCGGTTTGCCCTTGCCTCCGCGGAACTCTTTGGAGGTCTCCCACCCAAATACTGAGCAGGGCCGACCCTGCTTAGCTTCCAAGATCTGACACGATGGGGCTGCCCTGGGCTACCCAGCTCTGAGCAACAAATGCTTAAGCATTTATTAATAGACTAGAAATAATGCCCGTTGTGGAAATAAATACAACGGGATCTAGAAAGAGGCTCTGGGAGAGTGCTCTGGCTTTGGGCAAACAGTGTCAGTTTCCTGTGGCGACCTCAGCAGGGTTTAATGACAGAGTCCACTGTTTTCTCCAGAGGGACTGATCTCTGCTACCTGAAGAGCATTTGTATGTTTGAGTTATCTGTAGCCCTCACCTGGAGAGTGGTAACCATTGTTACCCATTCTCCTCTCCCCTATGAGGTATGTTATGCAACTGAAAACCCCAACTGCCTTGCGGGGGGGGGGAGTTTGAGGTGTGGAATGGACTGAAGTCCAATCAGCTTCCATATGCAAAAGACCAGGTTGTCGCAGCAGTTGTGGTGTGGGCGGGACCCGGGCTTTGCCTTCTGATTGGTGGCGATATATGCTGAGGAGCAGTGCCATCAGCCATACACTAAGGGAGTGCATTTTAGAATTAGAACCTTGGCACCCAACAAACGCTTAAGCATTTATTAATAGATGCTTTGCAGGCATGTATTGCTTTGGGGGAGTTCAAAGCCCCTGGTCGATGCTCTGTGCTTTTCAACTATTGTTTGCTTCAGTGATCTTTACGATAACTACATAAAACATGACGGTATTACTCGTCCCATATTGCAGGTGAAGGGAACAGAGGCACTGATAAGAGCTGTCCTTGAAAAAGAGCAGTTTCTGTCAGAGCTCTCTCAGTAGGGTATGATAAGAGCTGTCCTTGAAAAAGAAGCAGTTTCTGTCAGAGCTCTCTCAGTAGGGTTGCCAAGTCCTTACCCTCTGTATACTGGAGGAGTCCAGCACCGGTCCGGGAGTGTGTGTGCACCCGGAAGGGTGACCACGTCGGGCACGCCGGGGGGACCCCAAAATCATCCGAGGGAAAACAATAGAGTTTTCCCTCGGATGACCGCGGCCCCACCCCACAACGCGCCCGCGTCACTTCCAGGTGATGTGCTGACGCCGGGCACGTCGCATGCTTTGGGGGTGGGGTTTCCCTGGGGCCCAATCCACCACTGTCGGGTAACGGGCTTCTCAGGCAGGGGTTTCCCCACCCCCCGGGGGGACTTCTCTCAGCCCCACCCACCTTACAGGGTGTCTGTTGTGGGGAGGGGAAGGAGTTTGTAAGCCGCTCTGAGACACCTTTGGGTAGTAAAGGTGGGGTATAAATCCAATCTCTTCTTCTTTGAGAGTTTAGTGTAGTGGTTAAGTGCGCGGACTCTAAACTGAGAGAACTGGGTTTGATTCCCCACTCCTCCGCTTGCACCTAGCTGGATGACCTTGGGCAAGCCATAGTTCTGATAAGAGCTGTCCTTGAAAAAGAGCAGTTTCTGTCAGAGCTCTCTCAGCCCCACCGACCTCACAGGGTGTCTGTTGTGGGGAGGGGAAGGGAAAGGAGTTTATAAGCCGCTCTGAGACTCCTTCGGGTAGTGAAGGGCGGGGTATAAATCCAATTTCTTCTTCTTCTTCTTCTTCCCTTGGAGGAGTGCATATTTGGCTGCTTTTTCCATGACAGGGGGACCGTCTAGCTCAGATTTCTCCCTGGCAAGAAGATCCCCCTCCCCCTCTAAGCAGCCCCCCAGATCTTTGGCAGCTGTTTGCTCTGCCTTAGAGGCCAAACTCCTGTGGGTCTTAGCCAAGGACGAGCATTTTGCATGTCTTAAGGCTGCTGTTTTTGGGTTTCCTTTTAGGAAGCAATACTCATCTCTCTGACAGCGCTGAGACCCCGGATTGATGAAGCAACAAAGAAAAACGGGAGCAACTGAATGAAGGACCCTGACCGGAAAACGAGACAAGTCTTAACTCTTCCCGTTCCCCGTTTTTGTCCTTCGTGGCTAAGCTAAAACAGAAAGCAGTGGGATACTTAACTTCCCTGAACTGCTCGATCATCATTCCCACCACCTGGGAAGGATCAGGAACCAGGCCAAAATGTACTTGTATGGTGGAAACAACTCCTTTTGGGGCATCCAGATGCAAATGATAGAGGAATTAGGTGAGCTGCGAGATCAGTTGAGGCAGCATCGTCTTGGAATGAGAAAATCCCAGCTTGAACTCTGTACATGATGGTGAAGCTGCAATAAGATGCATTTTGGAAGAAAGAGAAAACCCCAGCTCTGGCACACTTTTACATCTGTGAGTCAGGAACGAAGTTAATATTTTGCATAGTCTGCCGAGCAGACTTTCAAGGAACATTTGAATTTTAAAAACTGAATGTCTTTGGTATAAAATATGATACGGCAGAAATATCTTAATAAAATGGGTAACTTTTTAAAAATGCACGTCGTTTTGAGATTAACTTTTTCCTGTGTTGCAAGAAATTAATGATATCCTGCTGTTCCCTTTAATAAGGAAAATACACGTACATCTTCCCAGTTGTTTTCAAATTGGGGTTTGATCCTGGTGGTCTGTCATGGCAGCAAAGCAAAAGAGAGGACTGGGTTGGGGCAAGAGACTTCTGCACTTAGCCGTCTTATGCACATGAATGACGCCACCGGAAAGCAACAGGCGTCGACTGAAGTAGCTGCCCAGGGTCACGCTGTTCATCTGGCACAGGACATTTGACTGGGGGTGGCTGCACTCGGACAGAGGCTCAGAATGACCCAGGACGTCCTCAGGCTTCTGTGTTCAGCTTCCATATTCCTCCTTCGTGCTGAGCAGAGAAAGTGAAGACCAGTGTTCCCTCAAAGCTGAGTGTGAGCTGGCTCACAGTTGTTTAGCCTCCAGCTCACACATTTTTGTCCTCGCTCAGGAAGGATGGCTCCAGAGCAAACTAATTTACGCAGTGGCCAAATCGCTCGCTCATAACTTTAATGCCAGCCGCTCACCAAGTAGAATGTTTGCTCACGAGACCCCGCAGCTTAGAGGGAGCATTGGTCAAGAGGACTCCGCCACATATGCATTAAAAACGTGAGTTTGTAAATTAAGCCAAAAGAAAAATCCTGAAAGAAATGGCTTGATGGGGACTAGATAGGCTTGAGAATGGATGGAATAGTGACCCCCCCCCCCCGAGAATGGACAAAAGGGGAGGAGAAGAAATCAGCTGTCTCCAGTCCCTGAAAGGAGAGGTTTTGAGGGGTAGGTGGAATTTCCAAATGGGGGCCCCATCAGTGTTCCCTCTAAGCTGAGTTAGTGTGAGCCAGCTCACATTTTTTTAGCCTCTGGCTCACAGATTTTTGTCTTAGGGAGGATGGCTCCAGAGCAAACTAATTTACACAGTAGCCCAATCACTCGCTCACAACTTTAGTGCCAGTAGCACACCAAGTAGAATTTTTGCTCACAAGACCCCACAGCTTAGAAGGAGCATTGGACTGAAGACTGACCAGCTTCTGTTGTTTCACCTGGTCTGGATATCGAGGCTCACTGTGATTTGGTCTCTTGAGTTCAACTGGAGAATTCTAAACTACAGTCAAACCCTGCTCTGTAGGCACGAACCACAACTCTGCTGCTTCACTGGATGCCACGACAAATTGCAGTTTGTCCTGAACTAGGAATCCCTTGCTAGCGCCACAGCACTGGAAGCCGGGGATTTCTGGCTTGTTCTCATATGGATGCGGCCGTGGATCCGTATGAATGGGCTTGCAATGTCCCCCCCCCCCCAAAATTTCCAAGTTAGGGGGCGGAAAGGCAATCCCTCCCACAGAGTACTTGCTCACTGCTTGGCATGTGGGGAGGGAGCTCCGCTACGTGCCTGAAGTCATACTACCATTTCAGTGGGGCGTGAAAGGCAACACACTCGCTGCTTTGAAAATGCTCTAAAAAGTAGGATTTTGTTGTGTGCCATCTGAACGGAGGACTGGTTTTTGGTCTTTTCACCTTATTTTATTCTCAGAAACCGCGTTTGCAGGGACTGGTAGGAAAATCAGCTTGGGTTCCATTCCATGAGATGAGCTGTGGCAAATATGAAGAGGAAGCTAGCGCATGTTTGCAAAGGTAACACAACCACAAGGGCCGAAGGAATATGTAAGCCTTTGTAAGTCTTCCAAGTCCCCCACCCACTCACTGCTTTACCTCCACCAAGTTTATTTTCAGTTTATTTGGAGACCAGCTGCAATAAAAACGGGGAGGGGGTGTTTGCAGAGCAGAGGCAGTGAGAGGGAGAAAGGGTTAAACCCCCCCTCGTCCACTGACTAGCCTTCTGCAAAGAAAATAAAAATAAAAACCACCTCCACATTGGCTTTGTAAGAAAGAAACACGGAGAGTTCAGAACCGCACACGTCTCTCGCTGTCGGCCACTAAAAACTAGGTTGCTTTCAGCCCCCTTCCAGTGGATGCCCTTAAAACAGCAATCGGCTGTTAAGGGCACTGGGTCTGGCCTTCTCAGGCCTGCCTCCCCCATAGCTGTAGAGCTCCAGGCATCTCCCTGATGTCGGAGCCCAACAGCTAGACTCTGCTATCTTGAGGCCAAAAGGAAGAGCATATCACTGCCCTAACAGGTCCTGAGCAGATCTAGAACCAGCAGTCAGGCTGTATCACAAGGCCTCCCTAAAGGGCAGCTGGACAGAAAATTAGTTCCCCTGCAGAACCAGCTTGAGGAAGCACTACTGTAAACTTCTATGGCTCCGCTGCAATGACAGGCAGTCCCCCGTCCCGTCAGCCGTTATGGCTTTCAGGTTGCTCGTCCTCTTCAGGATGTTGGGGACAAAGAGCAGCCCCGACGCCCGCTCGATGCTCTCGATGGGCACCAGGAAGCGCTCCAGCGGGAGCTTCTCGTCCACGGGGCAGTTGGGCATGACGTAGGAGCGCAGCTCAATCTCTCCGCCGGGCTTCTCCAGGATCAGCACTTTGAAGAAGTGAGTGGGGACGGCCACGTGGCTTTTGCCGATCACCTGGTACTTCACGTACATCTTCCCGTCTGCCTCCATCCTGCATGGAAAGAGGAGGTGAGAAGCAACGCACACGGAATCCACAGTGCAGTCGGAATATGGTTCTAGCTCAGCTAGG
This sequence comes from Gekko japonicus, assembly GCF_001447785.1. NCBI lineage: Eukaryota > Metazoa > Chordata > Lepidosauria > Squamata > Gekkonidae > Gekko > Gekko japonicus. The sequence continues at coordinate 104,047 of NW_015160331.1, forward strand.
GGGAAGGTGTCTGTGACGTCCTCCTTATTGGGGAGGACTGGTTTCACTTTAAAAGTGTTCTTTATTTTGTTTTACTGGGTATATACGGCTGCCACCAGGAAATTTTAAGGATTTCCAAACCTTTATGCTTTTACTTTTACTCTTACTGGTTAGGTAGACCGAGTTCAAGGCCCACGAGGAACTATGTGGTCCTGAGGAAGTATTTCTTTCAGAGCTGGTATACTTGAATGAAAGAGGATTTATTAAAATAAAGCATAAATAAGAGGGCAGTACAATGTAACTAGTGATGTGTAAATACTGAACAATTTCTTTGGTATTCCACACAATCTTCTCTCTCACTGACAGGGATCTTTCAGGTAACTTTGTAACATTTGTTTATCTCAATGCCATATACGTTTACTGTTTCACTCTGGCCTGTCACTTATACTTTTCTTTAACTCTTGTTCACTTAAACTTTACTGTTTCCTAGACACTCAACTTTCAGCTTATAACTGCTTCAACACAGAACTGCTTGTCTCCCCTTTCACACACAGAACCAACTGAACTCCTCAACTGTCAAACCTGTAACTGTCAAACCTGACTGACATACATACTCATAAACTCATTTTCACTTCCAAAACCCCTCCCCCTCTCTGTCAACCACCAATCATACCACGGTTGCTTCTCTCAACCACTCTAGTCTACTTACCACCTCCATGCAACCAAACTTTTAAAGACACACACACACACACACCAAAAACAAGGAATCGTTACAGCGTCCCATCCCAAAGCACCTCCGTAAACAGCCAAGGTGTAATTCTAGGGCTGAACTGATGGCAGGTTTTAATCAAGATCAGTGCAACTCGAAGGGAAGGGCCAGCGTCAAGGGTCAGCTCGATCGGGCACCTGCTGAGCCCCGAATGACAGGAGTGCTCCGTCCATGAATGTCAGCTGCATAATGTGTCTTTTGTCGGACCAGCAAAAAGCATCCATTCAAGAAGGCTGTCCCCCTTTTTGGACGACTTCATGCAAGGAGAAGCGGGCTTATAATTCTGGAGACGCCCGTTGGGGCTTGACTTTTAAAAGACTGATGCAAAATTATCTGGTAGTTAACAATCTGTGTGTGTTGAATGTTATTGCTTATTTGAATGTGATGAGTGTTTGTGCCTGACTAGGATGAAATGATGATACACTATGCACTTTACTAAATGATGACCATAAATGGAACACATTAGTTTGCTAGGAGGTTTTTGCAGTGTATACTTATTTGTTACTACAGCCCCGAAGCCTAGCAGAGGGGCCCCCCGCCCCAGCAGGGGACGCTGGGTCAATCTCTCAATGACTCCCAATGCACCCGAAGGCAGCAAAATGCAAAGGGATCGCACTTTCCCAGTGGGCCCTCGCTTCACCCAAAGCCCACTGCGACATCACAACAGCTCTCAGCGGTTCCTTTTAGACCCACAAGCATTGATGGGTTAAAAGGACTATGGGAAAGTTCCATTTCCGGCTCTGCAGTGTAGCTGGCAAGGTGGTTGCAATTGAGAATTGTGAGGAGAAGACAGGAGATGGGGGTGGGGGGGACCAGTGGAGACTCTAGGCCCCGACTTCTAGTAAAAACCTGTGGTCCAGGCCTGTTCAAAATCCACGGGTGTGCATTATGGCCTCCTCACTTGTCACACAGTAATCAGCGACTGTGCAAGTTCCTTAGAATCCTTCTGGATTTTCAGTACAAAAAGAAGAGAAGTATGGACAGAAGGGGGGAGGGGTAATAGAGAAAAAGAGGTTCCAAGGCTTGATACGTAGCCCCACTGCCGATCGTAACAGTCTTGAAACGTTTCCACGACACTAACACACGAGGTACCGTGCAGACAAAATCAATTAGCTGGTGTTCACCGTAGAGCGGATTTCAGACTACAACAAATTCTCTCCCTTTGAAAATGTAAAAAGCCAGCAGCAAAGTGGAATCTGTCTCCACATTAATCAGAACAAAGGTCCCTTTTTAATGCACAGAGGGAAAATGAAGAAAAACATGGCACCCTTCTTAAGTCTGATTATTTTTTCAGCCATTATAGCCATACACAACAATCGTACTATAAAGTTAGAAACACGGTACCAGATAACACATCTCTGGCGTAAATAAAATTACGCTTTGCTCTCAGAGTTATGAGGCAGAGTCACAGTCACTTATCCTATACAAGTTCTCAAGTTCACCTCTGTAAATATTCTCCGCAGCCTCCAAGCAGCTTTGAGAGCCAGCACGGGGCACAGGTTCTAGAGTTTGGGACTCGAATCCGGAACACCCAGGTGTGAATCCCCACTCTGCAATGGAAGGTCACTGGGTGACCTTGGGCCAGTCACACGCTCAGCCCAACCTACCTCTCAGGGTTGTTGTGACCTTGGGCCAGGGTTGTTGTGACCTTGGGTGACCTTGGGCCAGTCACACGCTCAGCCCAACCTACCTCTCAGGGTTGTTGTGAGGAGAGGAGAATGATGTAAGTTGCTTAGTTCCCCACTGAGAATGGTGGGATAAATTTTTCAAAATTGTCAGTTAAATGATTAGCTCCAGGGTTTTAGCTTGGCCATTAGCATGACATATAGCTCACCAGGTTCAAAAGAAAGATTTCCCTCCAATGTTGTTTTATAAATTAGAGGGAAGGTCATTAAAAAAAAAAAAAGACACTTTTACCTGGGTAGAAAAAGTGGTCCAGTGCAGACGTAGACATTCTTGTTATATTTGGTTAAACTCCTGCAGTATTTCTCCAGGTTATTCCAGGCATTCTGATTCAGATGAGGATTCTAGAAGCAAAATAAACCCCCAAACTGTTGAGCTGAGCATCAAAAGTAGAAGAAGTGCAAGATAACTTACATAAGGAGAAGATTCAGGCCCAGTCTACAGGTGTGGAAGGGCAAGAGGACAGAATGGGCTATACTGCTGCAAGTGGGGGAAACCATACTTCTTAATGCTCCCTTATATTAAATCAAAAAAGGCCTTTGCAAATGGAAAACTAGCTCATGTGGGGGTGGGCTATTTTAAAACTTCTTTCCCTGATGCTCCTGCTGTGACTGTGGAGACTGTGGAGGAGCAGATGTTAGGATGGCTCTCTCCTCCCCAGAATTACTAGGATCTCTCTCCTCTTCCCAGATGTCTTAACTTCTAAGTATGCTTGCAAAGTTACCAAGAGGTTAATTGCATCAAGTTTAGGATGAGTTTCAAAATATTTAAAGACATTAACGCTTTGAGCAGAGAAAACTTTCCAACTTCCCTTAAGACAACGCTCTGCCACTGAAGATAGAGTTGAATTAAATTTCTATTGCACAGACAGGTGGCCAGGGGCGTTGCGCTTTAAGAATTCCATCCGTCTGAGTTGTGGGCTGGACAATTATCCAAAATGGTTTTTTTTTCCCCGTGCTTAATTTTTTGGTGAGGGGGAAATCCCATCGGTAAAGATTGTGTTATAAAATTAATAACAAAGGAGTATCATTGGCATTCGATAGACAAGGTTGGTGGTTTCAAAGTTGCAATTACGGGTAGATTGTCCCTACCCTTGGTGTGTATATTTTATTGCTCTGTAAACCGAGGGTGAGGGAGGAAACCACCGATACATATAATTATCCAAATGAGCAGACAATGAGTATCAGGCACAATTCTTTGGGTGTGCTATAATTAGTGCCTCAACAGTTTTTCGTGCCTTTGGCGGGGTTTCCTCTTAAATTTAAATAACGGAAAGGCTGCCTATGTTCCCTGACCCCGGCAGGCCAGACATGCCTGATCTCATCAGATCTGGGACGCTCAGCAGGGTCAGCCCGAGGTGGCCAAGCAGAGGCCTGCGCTCCCATGCTACACAAAGGCTGAGACCCAGAATTGAACTTTGTTGGTCTTAAAGGCGCCCCTGGACTGGGTCCAATCTAGCGTCCCACTGCAACAGCCCAGACCAATCAGGTTTCACCGCTTCATTGCGCGGTCCGTTATGAATGGGCCTGGGCAGCAGTGTCTCTGAGCATATGCAGAGCACCACTGTCTGCGAACAGTCCGGCCTCCATCGCATAGGGGCCTTCCACTCCCGCGAGGGTCCGCTGTCCCCTAAGCTGAGCGACACCGGGGGTCTGTTGGTGGGGCAGAGAGGCAATGCTCCCTCCAAGCTGCGGAGTCTTGTGAGCAAAATTCTACTTGGTGAGCTGCAGGCACTAAAGTGGTGAGCGAGCGATTTGGCTGCTGCATCAATCGGTTTGCTCTGGAGCAATGTTCCCTCTGAGCTGAGTTAGTGTGAGCTAGCTCACGGTTTTTGAGCCTCTGGCTCACACATTTTTTTTTTTAATTTATATTTTATTTTAAAGATGATTCCAACAAAATGCAAACAACATAAGATATCCAATCTAGTAACAAGTATAAGGAACGATACATAGCAAAGTATTTTCAAAGTTATGGAGTACACATGCACATAGCAAGCATATAGAACCAATATCAGTAACAGCTTTATACAGTTTACTAACTCCAGATTTCTGCTGCTATAAGTATTATAAGGTGGCTCACACATTTTTGTCTTCGCTCAGGAAGGGAGGGCTCCAGAGCTAACCAAGTTATGCAACAGCCAAGTCACCACTTTAATGCCAGCAGCTCACAAAGTAGAAGTTTTGCTCACAAGACTCTATAGCTTAGAGGGAACATTGCTCTGGAGCCCTCCTTCCTGAGCGAAGGAGCCGGAGGCTTAAAAGCCTGTGAGCCAAGCTCACACCGACTCAGCTCAGAGGGAACACCGCCGGGGGGGGCCCCCTCACCTGGGGGGCGACGTTGCTGAGGTAGAAGGTGTCCCCCATGGCCTTCTGGCTCCACCGGTGGTTGGCGGCGGCGGCCAGGTGGCCCCGGTCGAAGCCGCTGCCGCGGTAGTCGGCGTTGGTGGCGCGGTGGTACTCGTGCACCGAGTCGTCCTCGCGGAAGGCGCAGGCGGCCCGCTCGGGGGCGCCGCTCAGGCCGGCCGCGCTCAGCCGCTCCACCACCCAGAGGGCGCTCCGCCCGCGCGGGTCGTAGCACAGCACGTACGACTCCCGGCTCCGCAGCTGCGACAGCCCCGGCAGGCCGTACTTGGCCAGCTCCCCGCCCGCCGGCAGGGAAGCCGCCGCCGCCCCCGGCAGCACCGGGAGCCGGGCCAGCAGCCCCCCCGCCGCCGCCCCCTCCTCCGGGCCCGGCTGCAGCCGCCTCCCGGTCAGCGCCGCTCCCAGGCCCAGGCCCAGGCCCAGGGAAGTCGCCGGGGCCAGCCAGCGGCTGCTCCAGAAGCGCTGCATGGCCGCGGCCGCCGGCGAAGAGACGGAGCCGGAATGGAACGCGGCGCCCCCGAACGTTCGACGCCCGGCCGAAAGGATACAAGCTGGCCGCGTCCGCCGGCGCCACCTCCTGGGCGCCTTAAAGGGGCGATGGCTCCCCGCGGGGGGCGGGGGGAGAGAATGCCTCGGGTGGGTCCCAGGGCCGGATCTAGACTTGCCGAGCCCCTAAGCTATACAAAACCCAGAGGCCCCCTACTGTTTTAAATTACATCAGCCGGTCTCTGAAACATTTAAAATATATACGCCCTTTTTAATATTTGAAATCATTTTTTTATATTGTGTTTTTAGTCGAGGCCCCAGCAGATCGCGAGGCCCTAAACTGTAGCTTATTCTGGGGGGGAACTGTGAAAGAAATAAATATGTCAAAATTGGGAGGGAAAAAAAAAACAACCTGTAGCTTATTTAGTTTATGCGTAAATCCGGCACTGGTGGGTCCCCTGCTGGTCGAGAAACGCTGGGAGCCCGGACGCGAGCTCGTGTGTGCTCTCAGGCCGCACGCAAGACCCGTTGAAAGGCAGACAGTGCAGGGAAGGTGCTCTGGCAAGACTCCTCCGCCTACCCTGGCCGCGCCACACGTTCTTGGCTAGTCTTTAAAGTGCTGCCGGGCTCTTGGCTCTTTTCTGCTGCCCCAGACACAGAAAGGCAAACAGGGCTGCCCATCTTGATCTGTTTGGTGTCCTGGTGAAGCGCGCGGACTCTAATCTGGGAGAACCGGGTTTGATTCCCCACTCCTCCACTTGCACCTGCTGGTGTGACCTTGGGTCAGTCACAAGCTCTGGCACAGCTGTCCTTGGAAAAGAGCAGTTTGTGTCAGAGCTCTCTCAGCCCCACCCACCTCACAGGGTGTCTGTTGTGGGGAGGGGAAGGGAAAGGAGTTTGTAAGCCGCTCTGAGACTCCCTTGGGCACTGTAGTGGTTAAGAGTGTAGAGCAAGTATTTGGAAGACACGCCCCCCCCACGTGTGCCACGGAAGCCTAACCTACCTCACAGGGTTGTTGTGAGGATAAAACGGAGGCGAAGAGAATAAGCCGCTTTGGTGCCCACGGGGGAGAAAAGCAGCGTATAATTAGGGCTCTTTCCAGGCCTCTCTCCGCTAAACACGCCTCGTTCTTTCCGTCCTCATTTCCAGCCAGGGGTGTAGAAGCTTGGTTGTCTCCCTGTGAGCGCGTTCCATCTTTCGGAGCAGATCATAGTTCTGTTCGCCAGGTCCGGCCACGACGTCAGACCAGAGACTGAAGTCTCCTTCGTACTGGGCGGGGGGGGGGGGGGGGGGGGGGGGACGATGGTGAAAGATGCTCCAGCGCCACCGCTCCCTGCCAAGCACTTTTCTCTCACCTGCCCCTTAAATTAGAAGGTGCCCCCAAGGGCAGAAGGGACCCATGAGGTCAGGGGCCTTAAAAGGCCAATGCTCTCCAGGAGAACTCTGCGGTCCATTGCTCCTTCCCCAGGCGGTGCGTGGCTGGGTAGGGATATGTATACATTTATGTCAGGAAGTGTGTTGTTATACAATAGGGATATTGACCCTGGTCCCAATTAATGAACAGAAAACAAAAATGTTAGCAAAAAGTCAAAAACAGAAGACCTAGTAGAACTGATGGGGAAAACAGGTTTTAAGGTGGAAAAGAAAGTAAAATATTTGGGTATCCCGGTGACAAATATGGGCAAGTGTGGTCTCCATGATTCCCTATGGACAAGCATAGTCTTCATTATTCCCTAGAGGCAAGTGTGCTCTCTTTTATTTCCTATGGGCAATCATGGTTTCCATTATTCTCGAAGGGCAAGCGTGGTCTCCATTATTCCCTATGGGCAAGCGTAGTCTCCATTATTCTCTATGGGCAAGCATGCTCTCCACTGTTCTCTATGGGCAAGCGTGATCCCCTTTATTCCCTATGGGGAAACGTAGTGTCCATTATTCCCTGTGGGCAAGCGTAGTGTCCATTATTCCCTACAGGCAAGTGTGCTCTCCATTGTTCTTTAGGGGCAAGCATGGTTTCCATTATTCTCTATGGGCAAGCGTGTTCTCCAGTATTCCCTACGGGCAAGTGTGCTCTCCATTGTTCTCTAGGGCCAAGCGTAGTCTCCATTATTCCCTATGGGCAAGCATGGTTTCCATTATTCCCTATCGGCAATCGTGTTCTCCATTATTCCATAAGGGCAAGTGTGCTCTCCATTTTTCTCAAGGGGAAGCATAGTCTCCATTATTCCTTATGGGCAAGTATGTTCTCCATTATTCCTTATGGGCAAGCGTGCTCTCTGTTATTCCCTATGGGCATAGTCTCCATTATTCCTTATGGGCAAGCATGTTCTCCATTATTCCTTATGGGCAAGCGTGCTCTCTGTTATTCCCTATGGGTGTGTTCTCCATTATTCTCTATGGGCAAACGTGTTCTCCATTATTCCCGATGGGCAAGTGTAATCTCCATTATTCCCTATGGATGAGCGTGGACTCCATTATCCCCTGTGGCCAAGCATGGACAGCATTATTCCTCATGGGCTAGCATTGTCTTTATTATTCCTTATGGGCAGGGATGCTCTCCATTATTTCCTATGGGCAAGCATGTTGTCTCTTAATCCGTATGGCAAGCATGGGCTTTGTTTTCCCTATGGGCAAGTGTGGTCTGTATTATTCTCTTTGGGCAAGGTTGGACCCCAATATCCTCTGTGGGAAAGTGTGATCTCCTTTATTTCCTATGGACACATGTGGTCTCCCTTACTCCCTCTGGACAAGCGTGGTTTCCCTTATTCCCCACATCCACATGTGGTCTCCCTTATTCATTGTGGGAATCGTGGACTCCATTATACCCTATGGTCAGGGGTGCTCTGCTCTCCATTATTCCCTATGGGCAATCATGGATTCTCTGTTGGCAATTATGTACTGCACTGTCCCCTCTGGGCAAGCCTACTCTCCTTTACTCCCTATGGGTGATCATGGATTCTCTGTTGGCAATTATGTCCCTATGAGCAATCATGGATTCTGTATTGGCAATTATGTACTCCATTATCCGCTATGGGCAAGCGTTCTCTCCATTATTGGGCAATCATAGATTCTCTATTGACATTATGGATTCTCTATTGGCAGTTATGTACTCCATTATCCCCTATGGGCAACTGTACTCTCCATTATTCCCTATGGGCAATTATGCATTCTCTATTGGCACTCACTGTCCCCTCATGTATTCCCTATGGGCAATCACCTGTCCTTAGTTTTAGTACGTCCCGGTGCGGTGGGCATTTGAAAATGCAGCAGCGCAGCCCGATCCTGCGTGTCCCGCCAGGAGAGAGCACCCCGGCTGCTGAAGAAGAAGAAGAGGAGGAGGAGGAAGAGGAGGAGGGGATAAAAGTGTACCAGGAATACTAAAATATACGTATTTATTTATGCCACCATTATATAGAGAGCAGGTGAAACACAGAGACATCAAGAAGCATCATCCAGTTTACAAGAAATGGCACTGTTCTCTCTGCTCCTCCAGAGGCCAGAACTTGGTCAAATAGGCTAAAGTTATAGAAGGGTGGATTTTAAATGAGCGTAAAAGAGAAATTTCCGAATGATAAAGATGGTGGATCAACTGGTAGACCAGTTACTCGCTGGGGGGGGGGGGCTATGGCCTCCAAGCAGAAGCCGGCGTCCTCCCCCAGGAATAATTAAGAGACGCCAATGTTGGATCAGGCCAAAGGCCCATCCAGTCCAACACTCTGTGTCACACAGTGGCCAGAAATACCAGTGCCATCAGGAGGTCCAGCAGTGGGGCCAGGACATTAGAAGCCCTCCCACTGTTGACCCCCCCCCCAAGGACCAAGAAGACAGAGCATCACTTGCCCCAGAGCCCCTAGCTATACCTTGTGGCTAATAGCCACTGATGGACCTCTGCTCCATATGCTTATCTAATTCCCTTTTGAAGCTGTCCATGCTTGTAGCCGCCACCACTTCCTGTGGCAGTGAATTCCATGTGTTAATCACTCTTTGGGTGAAGAAGTACTTCCTTTTATCCGTTCTAACCCGACCGCTCTGCAGTTTCATGGAGTGCCCACGAGTTCTTGTATTGTGAGAAAGGGAGAAAAGTACCTCTTTCTCTACCTGCTCTTTCCCATGCATAATCTTATAAACCTCGATCAGTGATCACTCCTGAACCAATATGGTACAGTGGTTAAGTGTGTCAGATGAGTGTCTAGGAGACCAAAGTTTGAATCCCCACTCATGCCATGGAAGCCTGCTGGGTGACCTTGGGCTAGTCACACTGTTGTCAGCCTTACCTACCCCACAGGGTTGTTGTAAGGATAAAATAGGAGAATGATGTACACCACTTTGGGTCCCCACCGGGGAGAAAGGTGGGGGTATCAATTAAACAGATAAAACTCCAATCTGCTGCTTGGGTTGGTCCAAATAAAAAGAGGCATCACGTTGCTTGCAAGTGGAGATCCCCCCCCCCCCCCGCCAACATGTCTGTAATTTCTGCCTGAATAGTTGTAAGCTGTGTTCCCTCTAAGCTGAGTTAGTGTGAGCTAGCTCACAGTTTTTTAGCCTCCTGCTCACACATTTTTGTCTTAGCTCAGGAAGGAGGGCTCCAGAGCAAACTTATTTACGCAGCAGCCAAATGGCTCACTCACAACTTTAATGCTAGTAGCTCACAAAGTAGAATTTTTGCTCACAAGACTCCACAGCTTAGAGGGAGCGTTGGTTGTAAGTGCCCGAGAATCTCCTAGGGCAGCTCAGGGGGATTTCTCCTCTGCCGCAGACCGGGAGACACAGCTGAAGCTCCAAAACCCCAAGTCCAGTGCAGGTTCTGCAGAAGTAAGCCCCACCCCCAGCAGTAGGATCTGTACACTAAAGCAAGCAGGGTGGAAGGTGCACACGTTTAATGAGGGCTTTCCTAGCTTATGCGCCTTGTTCTATTTATGCAGCTGGTCCCGTTCTTAGCAGCCACAACTGGCAGAGCTATAATCGGCCCTTCTGAGAAGAGGATCAAGAGGAGAAGGATCAGCCACAGGCTCCTGGGGAGGGTGTGTGTGTTTTTTTGGTAAAGAATGTCCATGGCCCACTCTTTGTTTTATGTCTATGACATCAGAGTGCACTCTCAGACCATCTTAACGGATGGGACATACCTAGTAATGGGCACGAATTGAGAAATGAACCACGGTTCGAGTGCACACCAGGCCGGTTCGTGGTTCATTTCAAACCGGTTCATTTGGCTACGTTGTTCCCAAATGCAAAAACGAACCACCTTTTTTCCCCCAAGGAGGTTCGTTTGGATCATTAGAGTGGTTTGTTCCCCAGGCAGCCTGGCACCCATTCAATCATTTCCTAGGCAACGCTGGGAGTGGACCTGAAACAACATAGCAGTTGTCCATAGCTTGATTGGCAGCTCTGGGAGCCAACCATGGAACTCCCATTCTGCTCTATACGAACAGATTGTACCTATACTACACCCTGACTCAGTTGCTTGCACTTTGCAGCAGGGAGGGAGAGGAGTTAGTCATCCATGAGAGCAAGTTGGGAAGAATTGTTTGCTGCATGGCTGATTTAAGGGGAGGCGAGAGCTGAGCTTTCCTGGGGGCACCTGCTTTGGTGAGCTATAGCTCAGACATCCCAAATCTAATCTTTGCCAAACTTGGAGGGCGGATGGCGGAGAGCCTGCTGAAGACCTCCCTGTGAGCTTGGCACCTCTAACTCACAAGGGGGCTGTTCTACCATCGCCCAAACTGAACAAACCAGGAACTGGTTCAGGAAATGTAATCAAACAAACCACAAACCACCATTTTCCCAGTTCGGGCCCACCCCTAGACACACCCAATCCAGGGAGGGACCAGTTGCTGGAAGAACCCCTTATCCTGAGGAACCACTTCTAATCTGTTATTAAGGAAAGAATTAGTAGGCACATTGATGAACAAAAAATACTGAGGCAGACTCAGCATGGGTTCTGTAAGGGAAGATCTTGTCTCACTAACCTATTAGTGTTCTTTGAGGGGGTGAACAAACATGTGGACAAGGGGGCCCCAATAGATATTGTTTACCTTGATTTCCAGAAAGCTTTTGATAAAGTTTCTCATCAAAGGCTCCTAAATAAGCTCAATAGTCACAGGCAATGTTCCCTCTAAGCTGTGGAGTCTTGTGAGCAAAAATTCTACTTTGCGAGCTACTGGCATTAAAGTTGTGAGTCAGCAATTTGGCTAACTGCATCAATTAGTTTGCTCTGGAGCCATCCTTCCTGAGCTAAGACAAAAATGTGTGAGCCGGAGGCTAAAACACTGTGAGCTAGCTCACACTAACTCAGCTTAGAGGGAGCACTGGCCACAGGATAAAAGGACAAGTCCTTTTGTGGACCAAAAACTGGCTAATTAATAGGAAACAGAGTGAGTGGAGGGTGGTAAGCAATGGGGTACCGCAGGGATCAGTACTCGGTCCAATGCTTTTTAACTTGTTCATTAATGATTTGGACTTGGGAGCAAGCAGTGAAGTGGCTAAATTTGCGGATGATACAAAGTTGTTCAGGGTGGTAAAAACCAGTGAGGATTGTGAGGCACTCCAAAGGGATCTGTCGAGGATGGGCGAGTGGGCATTAGCTATGCTGGGGGTTATTAGGAAGGGTATTGAAAACAGATCAGCCAATATCATAATGCCCCTGTATAAATCAATGGTGCGACCTCATTTGGAATACTGTGTACAGTTCAGGTCACCACACCTTAAAAAGGATATTATAGCTTTGGAAAAAGTGCAGAAAAGGGCAACTAGAATGATAAAAGGGTTGGAACAATTTCCCTATGAGGAAAGGTTAAAGCGCTTGGGTCTCTTTAGCTTGGAGAAACGATGGCTGAGGGGTGACATGATTGAGGTCTATAAGATTATGCATGGGATAGATCAGGTAGAGAAAGAGGTACTTTTCTCCCTTTCTCACAATACAAGAACTCGTAGAACACTCCATGAAATTGCTGAGCGGTCAGGTCAGAACAGATAAAAGGAAGTACTTCTTCATCCAAAGAGTCATTAACACATGGAATTCACTGCCACAGGAGGTGGTGGCAAATATAAGCATGGACAGCTTCAAGAGGGAATTAGATAAGCATATGGAGTCCATTGGTGGCTATTAGCCACAAGGTATACATAGGGACTCCGGGGCAAGAGATGCTCTGTCTTCTTGGTGCTTTGGGGGGGGGGCTTCTAATGTCCTGGCCCCACTGGTGGACCTCCTGATGGCACCTGGTATTTTTGGCCACTGTGTGACGGAGTGTTGGGCTAGATGGGCTGCTGGCCTGATCCAACATTGGCGTCTCTTATGTTCTTATGAAATGAGCGTTTCAGGCTTTGGAATGCCTGGGGCCATTTCAGCTCATGAAGCCCCTCTTCCCCTGCACTGCAGTCCCGAGGTGAACTCCAGCCCTGCTGTGCTCTAAAAAGCAGTTTGCCACAGCTGCTGTGTGGCTGAGGGGAAAGTGGGGTCCAGGGGAACTTGGAACCGACTCATTAAAAACTTCACATGTAGTACTCTCTAGTGGCTGCAGCCCTTTGACAAGCAAAAGATCCTGGGTATGCGTTCATGTGCACTTAAACATGACATGCTGGGTCACTATCGGCGTCCATTTGCTGTGGCATTTTTTGCAAGCATTCACGGGGTACTAACTAGACCATGGGATGGACGTCAGGCAGGGACCCAGCAGTAGAAGACGATCTACCGTCTAACTGCCCTCACGCCTGGATTCTCCTCTTCTTCCCTTGCAGATGCTTCTTGCATTTCCTGCTCCAGAAAAAGGGAGCCTGTGTTGTTATCTTCCTCCTTGTCAAAACTAAACCTGCTGTAGGGATTCTACCGTTCTGCCTGCAGCTTCTGTATTAGATAGCAGCCTCCCACAAAATAAAAGCAAGCCACGACTTATAAAGGAAGACGTTTATTCAGAACAAAAAGGGAGGCTGCGAGGTTGAAGCAGAGAACCTGACAGTATTGTGGTTTATCAATAACAGAAACAAAGCCTGCAATTTCAGCAAACACTAAACACATACACACCCCAGAAAAAAACTCTTGTAGTATGAAAGGATTCACTCTTCAGCCCTCCTGGTCGGCATTTAAACAGCCCCAACTATCGCCTGCATAAATGCCAGCATTTGAGATGCAGCAAAATAACCTACCCAATAAAATGCACCATTATCAACGTTGCTCATACAGGCTGCAAATTGCCACCTCCCTGAGAAACAGAACTAACTTCACATCTGCGGGTGGGCGATTTGTCTCCATGCCTTGTCACTCAAGGGAAATCAAATCCAGGCACCTGGCTGATACCCAGCGGGACCATCCAGCTTCCCTCAAAATGGTTTCCCTTTGCACCTCCCAATGCCAAGGTCGAGGCTGGAGATCTGGAATGTCATTCCCGATCAATGGTTCTCTCTGGCGGAAGTTTCTCACACATTAAATGCTTGAGAGCTCACATCTGAGCCAAAGTTGCTGCACCGTGCTTCGCGTTCTTCTGTAAAATAAATAAGTTTGGATCTGCCTACCCCCCCCATCATAAGTACACACAAATTAGATGCAACTCGCACACAACACAAGTCTGGCTTTACCGCTGGCATATAGGCCTTAAATGCTCTACCTAAACATGTTTCTTTGTTCCACATGTGAGAGATGTTAAGACTTCTGAAAATGCTCACAGTAGCACCTTTTACAAACTCTTAAGTGTAGAAAACACAGTCAAATAGACCGAAGCAACAGCAAAAGATTTCCGGAGTTTAAAAAAAGGCAGCAAACAGACCTGGTATAGAAAAGTGGGAGAAAAGGAGCAAACTTTTGAGACACATTCATCGAACACCTATTGTGAGTAACAGAATCCTTGTTCTTCAAGCAGAGGGGAAAAATCTGTACAGTAAGACCCATTATAATTCCCTCCGCCCCCCCCCCCACAAAAATTTCATCAGAAAAGAAATCCTGATGTATTGAACTTTATTCTTGGGTACCTCACCCGTGTGTTGCAGAAACATCTGCATTTTTATTCCACTCAGTGGCTGAATCCTGAACAGTTTTTAGGTCATCTGTTGGCTGTCCCAAGACCCCTTTTTCATCAAGACCCAAAGTGCGCATGACTCTAAGTGCACTGGACGCCACCAAGAACAGTGACACTTTCCCCCCACCCCCCACTATCCGGTACAACTGACCCATATTCTAGTGTTGCAGAGC
>NW_015160331.1:118751-131634 GCF_001447785.1 Gekko japonicus
TAAATGTTGCAAGCGCAGCCTCTGGTCTCTCACAACACATCCTGGAGCAGCTACCCAACAGAACAAACACTGAATCGAGATTTAAAATGAAATCTGAGTAGCCTTCGTTCACCTTCTGGAATCTGTCCTCAACCAAAAACCAGACACCGAAGGGGCTAGTGCAAAATCACTTCACTCCAATGGGTCAAGTTATTCCCTGCGCCCCTAACTCGAATCAAATAGGAAACCCTATTTCTCCTTAGCAGCCATTCGAGGTTTGGAGCAGGTGATCTAGTCAAGGCAAAGGTTTCTTTGCCAGTTTTACGCTACATCCATCTTCTGAACTCACCTGCTTCTCTGCACAGTGTGCTTGCTGGCCCCATTCATATGTTTCGTTTTCTACTTAGTCTTGCGTGCTTTTAAGACCAATTCCTGTCGTTATGGTTAAGCAGTGACTTCTGAACAAAAACTGGCTGTGCGACAAGTCCAGAGGACCATTTAAGTTCCGTGGCCTAAAGTTTTGCCAGGACACTGCCTCATGTCCGTATCACTAAGAACTTGGCTGCAACATTGGAATGGGCTGCATGAAGGGGACTTGGAGGGGGAGGGGGAGCCTTTACAAGAGGCACCCTGGTTTGTAGCAAACGAAGCAAGAGCATCACAGCAAGCGTTTCTGAAACAAGCAGCCTGCAATTAACTAACTCTTGGGATTTGGGGTGCATCAAACAAAAGTCCTAATGACATGATCTCACTGGTTTCTACTCTCCAGCTACAAACTTAGAATCAAAGAATGGAATCCTCCCTGATTCAAGGAAATGTAATAGCTGGTCCAGGAAAGAAGGCAGTGGAAGGGAAACAGGAAGTGGAACAGGCTAAGGAGACTGTGGATCTTGAAGTATCACTGCTAGCAGAAATCTGATTCCAGCAGAAAGAGGAAGCAGGTTCACTATCTTTGCTAAGACCCAGAGGTCGCATTATCAGCTCTGAGAATGAAAAGATGACGTTCCAACACCCTCCCCACCACCTGACCTCGCTGTCGAGAGTTTGAGCTTGTACCACTTAAGGCTGCAGGAAGTGGCTCACATGACAGAATTCTTCTCTAGACCAAAACTCCCTCAATGTGGCAAACCGGCAGGACAAAAGTGCCACGCTAGGCCCATTCCCCTTGACAAACTGGCGTTCCGGGTGCAGGGCTTTCTTTTCTCCTCCCATGGGGGAAGCATCCTGTGAGCCACACCTGCAAGCCACACCTGCAACCACAGCTGACACATCCCAGACAACCTCAGCAAAGGGGCAGCTCCAGACTAATTAACATCTGCAGGTAGGTGATCCCCCCCCCCAAATGTCTTGTCACTCAAGGAGAAGCTCAAATCCAGGCACCTGGCTGATACCCAGCATCTTCTCTCAAAACAGCTGCCCTTTACACCTTCGGCAAAGAGGCAGCTGGAGATCTGGAAAGTTTCTTTCTATGGAATGTTTCTCACACATGCTGGCGACCTTTGTTGCAACAACTATGGCTCATATTTTGCTTCTGGGTCGCAAACAGGGACAGGCAGTATCCCAGTAGATGTATGGGGGGGTGGGGTTAACCCACCAAGAGACACCCCCCCCCCCAGTTGCTGTCCTCCAGTATAAAAGCCTCTTAATCACAAGGAATAGCACCGGTTTGTCCCCAAAGCATGCTATTGTGTGGCTGGATGCACTGAGATGTCTCACTTCCTTTGGTAGAGACAGTCTTCTCCCTTGCTCCATCGTTCTGACTAGGCAAACACAGTTTCTGAAACATTACAAACATTTGCCAACAGGGCGTGGACAACAATGCCTCTTTAAGTCTCTCTGGGGTGAAAAGGGCTACAGTTCTGACTAGGCAAACACAGTTTCTGAAGCATTACAAACATTTGCCGACAGGGCGTGGACAACAATGCCTCTAAGCCCAACACCTTCAAGTCTCTCTGGGGTGAAAAGGGCTATAATCTTGCCTGCAGCCCAAGGCTTGTTAAGTGAGCAGAGGCTGCACTCTCCGTAACTCCAAGCACAGGGACAGTGTGCGAATCGGGACCTCAATCTTCACCAATGTCCTCCAGCTTTCCCAACCTTTACCTGAGCAGAGCAACACGGGAAGCAGGGAAGCAAGCCTTGAAGACGACACAACAGGTCACCTCTTATATCAAAGTACTAAGACACAAAAAGGTTCAGGCTGTCTCAGACAAGGACAGAGACGTGAAGCTGGGCTACCCCACTGATTACCGTCACTTGTGGCAGATTCCCTCCTTCCCAAGAGGGTGGCAGTCAATTTCATCACTAAAGGCAGGTCAGACTTTGCTACGCCATCAGGAGAAAAAAAAACAGAGCTTCTCTAAACTGGCCTGGTTCTCACCTCAAAGCATCTGCTCTTTACATGAACAGATTTAGTGCCGATTCACGGTACTTGGAAATTACTTTAGAAGTTACTTTGGTTAACAGATAACAAGGGAAATGGTGTGGAATAGCTGTCAAGGAACCCAACGTGTACGTCAAGAAGTGAATTTTTCAAATGCCACCACATTTTTCCAAGGTTTTTTGGGGCAGGGTGGGGTGCACCGCTCTGTGACAGCATCCTGAGACATTTACACCATGTGTGGGAGCTCTGACGCCAGCCCATTTCGACTCGGGGGGCAATCTTATTGCTAGCTTATGGACCCTCCCTTCTAGCTGTTGGCCGTCCTTCCCAAAAACCCTCAGGATGACGTCCTGGAGAGAGCAGGTTACCTGCATGCCCCCCCCCCATTGACAATGAACACCTTGCCACGATCCTTTAACAGAAAAGCACGGAAACATCCTGGGGTTAACGCCATGTAAACCTGAGGCAGAGAACAAACTTTTATAAAATGTGATTGATTCTATGCCTACTCTTTGTGGGATCAAACCAAAGCATAAAATAATTACATCAATCTGATCTCCAGTCTTCCTTTTAAAGCTGCCATGCCAGCGAGTGATCCGCAGTGCCAACACGACAGGCAACAGGTAGCTCAAAATTTCTCAGCGGCAATGGTGGGGCGCTTGCTCTAAGGCAGTGGGTGATAAGGCTGACCCAGTTTCCTTCGGCCTGCTTCTGCCTTCTTCTGTGAATAGCCCGCATCAAAATGGGAGAGACAAGGTATATCAGAGGCAACCATCAGCAACAGTTTTGCTTGGAGAAATTCAGTCGTGCCACCCCTGCTCAAAGCTCGGCGGGGAAAGAAATCTGGGCCACTGCACAGGAGAGGGCTCCTGCAGCCCCTCAGACAGAAGCGGCTCTTTCCTCCCCCCGTCAAAAGCCACCGGTTCCCAGCTTATCCCGTGCACGTTCCGGAATGTGTCGTGCCGAAGGACTTGCTCCCATAACACCATTTGCTGCTGTCATTTCCATAAAAGATTGAGAAATATGTCATTCATCTTCTGTTGTCTCCGCATCTGGCGACATTTAAAAAAAAAAAGACAGGGAAAAAAACGTTCTGCTCAACGTGGAGTCATTTCAGCAGATGAGATCTGAGAGATCCAGAGTGCAGAGTTTGACTAACCCCGAAGGTCACGATTGCAGGAATTAATAAATAGAGTGGAAGGAGTCTTTCCCACAAGGCAGACAGCTGGAACACAATATCAGGCACTCCGCGAGGTGCATCGGCAGCTTCCGCCTCCACAATCCACCGTCAAGCAGTCTCTCTCCTACATACCATGAATCCTGGGGAATGGGGGCGGGCTACTTGGAATCCTGAAGGTCTTTGGCCTTCTTCAGAATCAGATGAACATCTGAGATGGGGTAATCCTGCATTTAAGACAAAAGGATACAAGGAGGAATCACATGAGAGAATCTCTATTAGCAATATTCTAGCATTCAGAGGTAAAGCCAAACAAGCCACCTAGAATAATTCAGGATATTCCTATTTGCTTTTTTAACAAATACATATAAGATTATTAATTTAAAAAAAGATACTACAAAGAAAAGGAGAAAAAAAAGAAATGAGACAGAATAGAAAATTCTAACAGAATGGATACTATACTCATACATCAGTTTTAGTTACAATGTATTTATAGAATCTCAGTCTTCTATGCCGTGTCTGTGATGTTTTTCTTGATTTCATGATTTAAGTTCTCCAAGATAATTTTACATCCAATTGTGAAATCTCGCCCATTTCCTTTCAAAGTTCCCTTCTTGTTTTTCATGTAATTGTACAGTTATAGCTTGTCCACTTCTGCTGCATTTAACAGCCGACAAATTCAGGATATTCCTATTTGCAACGAGTAGAACTAAGCCAAAAGGGGGAGGGAGGGAGCGTGGTCTTTAAGAAGATTTTTGAGGCACCAAAAAGTGCCCCCCGTCTATGATTTTTCAAGGATTGCACAGAAAGGGGGCAAAAAAGCCTTTCTGCACAGAGCACGGGCAATGGGTGACCCCGTTAGTTGGCAGCACCTCAGACGACTGATGTGAGAAGCGCTGCCTGCCCTCATGGACACCCAGCCAGATTCTACCGGTGACAGCTGTGATGTCGCAGCACCGCGTAAGAGTGACCCCGTTAGTTGGCAGCACCTCAGATGACTGATGTGAGAAGCACTGCCTGTCCTCATGGACACCCAGCCAGATTCTACTGGTGACAGCTGTGATGTCGCAGCACCGCATAATAGACTCCTAACTGGCTGGGATCACTCTAGGAATAAGAAACGTGTCTGGGGTTCGGGGGTGGGGGCACAAAAGCAGCAAGAAAAAGAGAGGGGTAGCTCTGTTAGTCTGCTGCAGCAAAAGAAGAACAACAGATCAATGTGGCTCTACAAGGACAAATCTAATTCTGCAAAAGTTTTCATCGGCCAGGGCTCTGTTTGTCAGATGCACCGGAGCAAGGAAGGCTGGGGTGAGGAACGTGACCATTTACTTACTGACTTCACTTGCATTATATTCTGCCTTTCTCCCCAAAGCGGCTGACATCATTCTCCTCTCCTTCATTTTGTCCTCACGACAACCTGTGAGGCAGGCTAGGCTTGAGAGGGCGTGACTGACCCATGGTCACCCAGCGAGTTTCCATGGCGTGAGTGTGGATTCGAACCTGGGTCTCCCAGGTCCTAGTCTGACCCTCTAACTATTATACCACGCTGGCTCTCAGAGGTCTTTTTTTGTGGAAAAGTTCTACTTAAAACCTGAAAGCTGAAATAAGCAAACACTCCACACAGGCCCTGCCACGAAGCTGAAGTAATATCTGCAACTTGTAGTGAAGGTGTCCTGCTCACTTCAGAACCAGCTAGTATTTAAGACTTTGATGACACACAAGACTTGCTCTTGGCTCCCCCACTAATTGGCTGTGGGAGGATCCTTACATGACATCTTAAATTGAGAAGAAGAGATTGATACGCCGCCCTTCACTCGGAGTCTCAGAGAAGCTTACAAACTCCTTTCCCTCACCCTCCCCACAACAGACGCCCTGTGAGGTAGGTGGAGCTGAGAGAGCTCTGACAGAAACGGCTCTTTTTTTCAAGAACAGCTGTGCCAGAACTATGGCTTGCCCAAGGTCATCCAGCCAGGTGCAAGTGGAGGAGTGGGGAATCAAACCCGGTTCTCCCAGATTAGAGTTTGCACACTTAACCACTACACCAAACTTGACAGCCAGGCTGGCCTCTCCTGCGGTTGGCCCACCACTGGGAAACACCCCCCCTCCAGAAATCCATCTTGGCACCTCCCTCTCCACCTGTAAAAACTACTTGAGGATATTTTAATCTTCCAACACTTTACAAAAAAAAAATTAACAGCTGCTTCCCTTCAGAATCCCTTTTCCCTTACACTTGTCCAAAAACACACCCACACAAAAACCACACCCACACATACAAATATAATTTATTTACATGGGATTAAGTTTCATCAATTTTTTTCAAAACAAACAAACTGAATGAGTAGGGAGGTGAAGAGAGAAATTCATTTTTAGATATTACTCAACACTGCCAACATCCATGTGTTCTATAAGTCTGGCTGTAATATCAATCTGTTTGACAGGAGCTGACAGCTCAGAGTGTCAGTAATGCTGGCTCCAACCGGTTCTGTCTACTTGATAGCAGAGCTAATTAACAGTGACTCAGTATTGGGTCCTGATTGGACAATGCTAGTATAAATGTGATAATGTACTGTGTACTATCCCTTCCTGATGGAAACCTGGTGTCTGCGTGAGCATTTTGTCGTTCTGTGCAATATTTTGGTGGAGGCTCGTGTAAATAAATTGTATATAGTTTTACACCAAGCCTATAAGACTTGCGTCTTCTTTGATACTCTCACACCCACTCGCAACCTGCAGTGGGCTAGCACCGTACAAACCTCGACAAACACCTCATTAGGCAAACCAACTAAAGCTGGAGTTGGGTGTGTGTAAAAGGCCCCACACAAGTGGCGGGCGGCTGCAGGGCAACCTGTTGTTAGCTATCCCCACAAACAAAAAAAGGTGCAGACCAATCTGTTCACCATCAGATTGTTACGAAGGGCTTGATCAGTGCCTGTCTTCTGATACCAACGGTGTGCAACAGTTGGGAGCAATCAAGTAATCCCATCTGAAGCTCATCCTGTACCAGGCTGAGAAGCAAACGGACAGAATGATATCCTTTAAATAATTATTAAAAAAAAGATTCGTGAAGGTGAAAAATGAAAGAGCGTCTGGAATTCACTGCCTGAAACAACTTCTTCCTGCTGCTTTGTAACAGGGCCAGCTGTCCCAGGATGGCTGTGCCCAATGTCTTCTACAGCAGGCAGCGGTTTAAAGGTTGGGAGGGGCTCTGGCTCAGTGGTGGTGCAACTGCTTGGCATGCAGAAGGTCCCAGGTTCAATCCCCGGGATCTCCAGTTAAAAGACCTGGCAGCAGGTGATGGGAAAGACCTCCGCCTGAGACCCTGGAGGGCCACTGCCAGGCTGACTCTGGTGGACCAGGGGCCTGATTCAGCATAAGGCAGGCCCCTGTGTTCATGCGTACCAGCTCTCTGCTAAGCTAGCTGCAACTTACCTGCAGAAGCCGCATGTTCAGAGTAAAATCTCCTTCCAGTAATTGGTCCCGAATGAGCCTAAGGGGGAACAGAGGAGAGGGGGGGGGGAAACACTTGTGTTATATTAAAGCAAAATAGTTTTGCTTCTTCAGTACCAACAGGATGGCCTAGAATAGATCGTGGTACGTGGAACACAGGATGTGGGAGCAAGAAAACACTGACTTTGCTGGCACTCCATGGCTGGGGAGGCGCTTTCTTAAGACTGACGCCTGCCTCCCAATGGCTATTTGACTGACTACAAGCAGCAGGAGGGAGCGGTGCTCAAAACTCACACAGTTCAGTGGAAAGGGAGCCAATAAGAAGGGGGGGGCTGCAGCTCAGCCATTAAGCACTCTGGCACCTTCTGTTTTCAGGAAGCAGGTGCTGGGGAAGACCTGTCTCTGCTTAGTGCTTCAGAGGTGACAACGCTAAGCTTGATGGACCGATGGTCTGACTGTGATAAGGCAGCTTTTAAGGTAGTCAACATAAAACCTGCCTTGCTGGACCAGACCAAAATCCACCTAGTCATAAGAACATAAGAGATGCCAATGTTGGATCAGGCCAAAGGCCCATCCAGTCCAACACTCTGTATCCCACAGTGGGTGACAACGCTAAGCTTGATGGACCAATGGTCTGACTGTGATAAGGCAGCTTTTAAGGTACTCAACATAAAATCTGCCTTGCTGGACCAGACCAAAATCCACCTAGTCCAGCTCTACATTTCCAGAAACAGCAGGCTAGAAGTCTCCAGGCATTCCCAAACTGGCCATGATGATGACCACACCATCCTCCGGCCTTCAGAACTATTCGGTTAAGGATTATACCCTTGGCTATGAGGACGGCGGAAGACAGGAAGGCCTGGCGGGATCTGATCCAAGGGGTCGCGAAGACCGGCCTTCAGAACTATTCGGTTAAGGATGATGCCCTTGGCTATGAGGGCTAAATCCTTCTGGAAAGATCCGAGTTGTGTGGCTGTTGTCACAACCTGCAGTTATGAGTTCTAAAGAACCGGGAGAAAGGGTCTGTCACAAGCAATGTTCCCTCTAAGCTGTGGAGTCTTGTGAGCAAAAATTCTATTTAGTGAGCTACTGGCGTTAAAAGTTGTGAGCGAGAAATTTGGCTGCAGCATAAAGTCGTTTGCTCTGGGGCCCTCCTTCCCGAGCTAAGAGAAAAATGTGTGAGCCGGGGGCTAAACAACTGCGAGCTAGCTCACACTAACTCAGCTGAGAGGGAACACTGATCACAAGCGCTGTCCACACAGGGCCCGCGACCACACTCACGTCAACATGGCGCAGCAGACTAGCAGCAGGAAGTCGAAACGGCTGTCATCGGCAAAAAGGGAATCCCAGATGCGGATGACATCGGGCAACAGGAACTCTTGGGACAGCAGCAGCGTCAGCCAGCGGAAGGCAAAGAACTGGGGCTTTATATTCTGTTCTTGCTGTTGCACAGGGAGGAGAGAGGGGGGGATCAAGTCATTGAGTCAGTTTGCTTAAAAAAGGAGAGGGGGAAACATAGAGGAATTTCAGACAGGCGATATATTCCGGAAGAGGAACGGTTCCCAAACGGTTTCTGGTCTGTCATTTCAGACAGAACCGTTTGAGAACCAGTTCCCTTCTGGAATATATTTGTCATTTCATACACAATCGCTTCTTTCCCGTTTAGGAAACGGGGCTGAAGCGTTTTACCTGTCAACCGCTTCCAAGTACTCCTCAGTTTCCTCTCCCAGTTCCGATGCGCTTTTCCCCACCGTTTTTCGCCCGCTTGGGCGATTTCCGGCTTTTTTTTTTAATGTTTGCTTTATAGCGCTATAGCGGAATAGCATTATATCAACCCCATTGGAATGCATGGAGTGTTTTGTTATACTGCTATAGCGCTCTAAAGCAAACGTTAAAAAAAAAAAAAGCCGGAGAAAAACGGTGGGGGAAAAAGCGGTGCAGTCTGAAATGGCAAACCACTTGAGATCCAGCTCTTTACCGGAAGGGGAAAGCCATGTGTGAAATGGCAGCCCTATACCGGTTCACTTCAAAACGGATCATTACCGGCTTGAAACCGGGTGAAACTGGGTAATGTGAAATTCCCCATAACCTCTGAAGGAGAGGCAGTGGCTCCCCAAAGGAGGAGGGGCTTTTCAGTGGTGGTCCCCGAAACAAAGAACTCTCTCCCCAGGCTGAGGCCTTCTGCCTGGTGCCACCACTGCTAATGTTTAGATGCAAGATGAAATACATTCTCCTCCCTTACGCTTTTAGTATATTTAAGATCTCTTCCTTAACTTGCTTTTATATTTTATTTAGGGTTGCCAGGTGAGTCTGACAAGCGGGCGGGGGACTTACCAGGAGGCTCCAGGAGAGGAAACTCCAAAGCCAGTTCCGGGTGAGCTGTCATTGCATTTAAAGGGACTGTGTTCCTTTTAAATGCTTTCCCTCCACTGGAAATAATGGAGGATGGGAGCACCTTCTTCTGGGGCTCATAGAATTGGACCCCCCCCCGGTCCAATCTTTTTGAAACTTTGGGGGGGGGGGTCTGAGAAGAGGCATTAGCAGCTATGTGGGAAATTTGGTGCCTCTAACTAAAAAAAACAGCCCCCCAGAGCCCCAATTACCCATGGATCGATTCTCCATTATACCTTATGGGGACTGGTCTCCATAGGGTATAATGGAGTGCCCAGCAGCTATTTCTCCCCTCCGCTTTCTGATAGCCCTGAAGCAGGGGGAGGGGCTCCAAACTAGGGGATCCCCTCCCCCCAACTGGGGATGGGCAACCCCAATTTTATTTTAAAGGTTTTCACTAGTGCTTAGTATATGCAGCACAAAACCTAGGGTTTCTTTTCTCTGTAAGCCAACTTATGTGTTTCAGACTCCTGGAATGAGCTCTGAGGACAGCCCCACTTGCTCAGTCCTGCCGCAAGATAACGTGAGGCCGCGTTCACACTTGCAGGAGGAGGAGACGGCGGAACGGACTGGGGGGTGGTGGATTCCAATCCTGACTGTTCCTTTGCATTAAAAACGACAACAAAAGTGACTGCAAATAGAAAACTGGCAAACTATGGAGAAGGGTTTAACCCACTCTCTGCCCTTGCTGTGCTGGCTTCCTGTTTGCGGGGAGTGTGACACTCCCGCCCCCACCAACCCACGCTTACTTCCCACTCAGGCAAACAGCCCTTGAGCAAGCAAGAGACGCAGCCCGGTTCAGAGGGTAAGACAGAAGTTGTCAGTTGGGCGAGGGAGGTCCGCTGTGCTCCCCAACTCCCTGGGAAGCACGGTTCGGAATCTTTGTTCGGTTCGGAACCTTCGGTTCGGAACCTTTGTTCGGGCAGCCTGCGACCACCTCCACATCACTGGACCCCCCCCTTCTGCAGTCTGCTGCCACCACATTGTCACAGTGCGCCACCAGCGAAGCACACTGGAAAGGAACCAAGGCAATGCGTTCTCTTCACCTAATACAATTTTATTACTACAGTCCTCAACTATAGAGAAGATACAGTTTCTAGGACTAGGGTGCAGACTAAGAAAAGTAAAGAAACAGGGAAAGGGAGATTCAAATGGACGTTGTGTGTAAAGAGGAGGCTGTCTTCCCCACTCTCTCTCTCTCTCGCTTTCATGTATACACAGAAGGGACAGCTCATTCTCAGATCTCCCCCCACCCCATATGTAAGAGGCCTTAACGGATCTGAACGTCAGGTTCAGATACAAGACGACCACCACCAGGACTGGCTCAGCCAATAAAGAGGAATTGACATTCCAAAGGATGCCGTGTTTCCCAAGCATATCTTAAATATCATGCCCCACCTGGCCTCATCCATCGGTTATTCTACCATGTGATCCTGTCTGAAGAGGTGCAATGTATCCTGCCCCCCCTTATTCTACAACACATGCAATGCAGTCTTCACAGACGCTCCCCTCAAGCTTAGGCAAAGACTCCCATGGTCTAGATGGGAGACCCAGTTTGGTGTCGTGGTTAAGTGCGCGAACTCTAATCTGGGAGAACTGGGTTTGATTCCCCACTCCTCCGCTTGCAGCTGCTGGATGACCTTGGGCAAGCCATAGTTCTGGCACAGCTGTTCTTGAAAAAGAGCAGTTTCTGTCAAGAGCTCTCTCAGCCCCACCTACCTCACAGGCAGTGTTCCCTCTAAGCTGAGTTAGTGTGAGCTAGCTCACAGTTTTTTAGCCTCCGGCTCACACATTTTTGTCTTCGCTCAGGAAGGAGGGCTCCAGAGCAAACTAATTTATGCATTGGCCAAATCGCTTGCTCACAACTTCCATGCCAGTAGCTCACAAGACTCCACAGCTTAGAGGGAGCACTGCTCACAGGGTGCCTGTTGTGAGGAGGGGAAGGGAAAGGAGTTTGGAAGCCGCTCTGAGACTCCTTTAGGTAGTGAAGGGCAGGGTATAAATCCGATCTCTTCTTCTTCTTCTTTTCTAGCTGGCAAGTTTTAGCTTATGAAAAATGGAATGTGTTGCGTTATCTCTGAAGAGGGGTTTCTACCCAAAACATCTAGTTGCAGCCATTCTCTATTCCCTAGTGGGGCAAATGTCATTTGCATCGATCCAGAGGCTCTCTCTCTCTCTTTTTGCCATGCAGAGAAATGTCCAGTGATCTGTAAAATTATTGTCTCACAAAGCATGAGGGGGAAGGAAATGCTGCTGGTTGAAAACCACAAGCTTCCTCTCAAGCGGTGTAGTGGCTAAATGGAAACTCAGTTTGACTGCCTAGAGAGCAGCTTGTGGAGAACAGCGGTTCTGTGTAGTCAAAAAGAAACCCAAGAGGACCAAGAGTGCTTTTAGGAGGTTGGAGGATGCAAAGCTTCCAAGTGACACAGAGCTCTTTCGTCAGGCAGAATGGAATGGATAGCTGATTTGCAGCTGTGCTCAAACTCAGATGCATTCCCCCGGTCCTCCACATGCAGCTGCTGGTGTGACCTTGGGTCAATCATAAGTTCTTTCAGAGCTGTTCTCTCAAGGGCAGTTCTTGCGAGCTCAATCAGCCCCACCTACCTCACAGGGTGTCTCCTTGTGGGGAGGAAAAGGGAAAGGGATTGTAAGCCGCTCTGAGACTCCCTCGGGTAGTGAAGGGCGGGCTATAAATCCAATCTCTTCTCCTCTTCTTCTTTATTCTAACAGAGAGTGTTCCTATCACTGACTGCTGTCACCTCTTAGTAGAGTGAGAATTGGTGAGAACTGGGAGGGCTTCTAGTGTCCTGGCCCCACTGCTGGACCTCCTGATGGCACCTGGTATTTTTGGCCACTGTGTTGGACTAGATTGGCCATGGGCCCGATCCAACAGTGGCTTCTCTTACGTTCTTATGAGTGTCCAGGCAGTCTTCTGAGACAGTCCAAACATGTCCACTGAGCCTCAACTGAGTGAAGCAATCAAAAATCTGGTGCAGGTATAATGCAAGCAAGTAGGCTGCAAATGGGAAGGCGAGCTTTAAGAGTGCATGATTCCCCCATCCCCACCAGGGCTCAGAGAGAGGCGCTTTTTTTTTTGGCCCCAGAGTCAACCCCCCCACCAACGTCTAATCCTGTGGAAGATTTTGGGAGGCCAAAAAAAAAAGTGGGGGGGGGGGGATGAGGGCTGCACTCGGCCAAACACACCGGGAGCAAAGTGAGCTCCAGGGGTGCTGCCAGCATCTCAGGGATCCATCTTGTTCCCTTGCGCAGAGAACCAGCCGTGTATGATGAGCTCAGCCTGTTTGCAAAAGTTTGCCTACTGACAGTCGTGTTTGGGTTCTAAGCTGCCGTTCAGACAAACTGGTTTGGCAGAACATCAGTTCAGTTTATTTCTATTACAGCCCTTAGACCAGATATATATACATATATATGTTACAGATAATGCATTCCAGAAAATTAAAAAATATAAAAAATTTAAATATAAAATAAAACGCTTCCAAATAAAATAC
>NW_015160331.1:132091-132250 GCF_001447785.1 Gekko japonicus
TTTTTCTACAAAACGACCCCTAGTTTACAACTAACCACTAAACAATTTCCGTGACCTAAGTATCACCTTACAAAACCTGGCTGCTTGATGAGTAATCTTGGGATGTTTGCCAATTAAAAGAAATTCAAGTTTAGTTTTTTCTGGCAGACCTGAGTTTTT